>NW_023416307.1:134398905-134571405 GCF_014176215.1 Rousettus aegyptiacus | reverse complement strand
TACTTAGTCCCTGTCTAATAAAAGGATAGTTTTCATGTATCTGTTATCAAGTCGCAGTTGAACATTCAGTAGAAGTATAGTTTACAAACTGTATCTGGCCCCATCTCGGTTCACCTTCTTCAGCCATTCTGCAGTAACTGTTCTTCATTGCTCTCAAATCCTCACGAAAATATACAGGAAGAAGAATTGGTTCCTTTTAATATTCTTTGCTCTTTTCTTTTGAACCCACTGCCTGATTTTTCATCATCATTGTTAAATTCATCAATATCATATACAGTGCAGCTCACATTTTTATTCTGAGCTAAAAGGAATGAGAGGGCATGCTTTCTGATTATCTACATCAGATAGAAAGAGTGTTAATATGCAAACACAGATGGCTTATATAACAACCTATACATAAAAACTCATTTTGCAGAGAACACTGAGGATTGCAAAGAGAGGTGGGCCCAGTTCCACTGCTCCTATGTTATGTAGCCCCAGGCAAGTTGCTTAACCTTTCAGGCTTTGAACTTCCCCTGCAGGAAGGTGAATGGGTTGAGTCAGATTAGGTCTCCTGTCCCCTGCAGTTCCAGGTTCTGTGAGTTGGTTGCTGAAACAGGTGCACAAGTGTGAAAGTGGATGCTATTTTGATTGAAGCTTCTGCTGACAGGTGTGTGAGTCTGAGAATGAGTCACAGAGGCAAGGTTCTGAACAATGGAAGGGCTCTGTTCGGGGGTCCAAAGTTCTATTTTGGGGTCTATAGCCAAAAAGGATTATTCATGAATAGCACATAGTGAGGAGAATGGATTATTTGGAATCAATGTATGAACTCCATGCTATATAGTGTTAAATGAGCTCTAGATTGATAGAATCTCATCTAAGACTTGCTGTTAGAAAAGTGGAAGATCTCTCTCATTAAGAGAGACCTCGCAGAGTCAGTACCATATAGTGATGAAATGAGCTCAGTTTGTTTGAGGAATGGGCTTGGCTTACCATGGGGTAGGATAGTGGTTGCCAACACAATATGACTTAAAGTTTGCTGAAGAGTTTCCTCCTTAAACATGTCTTTTTTTTTTTAACTGAAGCTTGAAAGTCCACCTTCTCTCTCTCTCTCTCTCTCTCTCTCTCTCTCTCTCTCTCTCTCTCTTTCTCATATATATAAGTTCTGGGAAGAATAGCGCATTAATGAGGAAAACATATTCTCATTCCATGAGAAATCACAGGTTTGGAAGCGGTTAATGAAATAGGGCATAAACAAGGAAAAAGAAGCAGGGCATAACAGCTGATTGGAGGGGCTATCTTGAAGCCCAAATTTATAAACTGGCACCTGTAGCATTTAATGGTTGCTAAGGGGTGCCCATCCCCAAATGTCTCCTTTAAATGTTTACCCATTTTACTTATGGTACCAACAGGAGTGCTACTTGTCATGGGTGCTACTTAGCTGGTTCATTGATAAGAGTATTTGGTGGTTTAAATTAAATGCAGATTAAGTGAAAATAAATTACTTTCAATAGGTCAAGGAAGTGAAGGCTGTAAATAAAATATATATTCACAGACAGACAAATGCTATTAGGAAACCCAGCTCATTCCATGCCAAGCTGTTACTGTTTGAATTGCCGTCTTTCTTCCTGGAATGCAATTAATTTTTGCTTGAATGTTTAGAGATTGGGGGCAGAGTAACAGCCTAATGGGTAATAATTTTATTTTAGTATTTTGATTAAAGATACTAAGTAACTTGGACCCTGGATAACCATAAGGACTAAAGACTTATCCATAAAGCTTCATTTCTAGACAAAGTTTTATTTATATTTCTGGATAAATTTAGCATTGAGCTACATGTAACGTAAAGTTATGAGATGGTTATATGAACAGTTATTTTCTACCTCTACCTCCCAACCACTCCACCATGTTTCCTACTCACTTTCTTTTTTTGTAATCTTCTATTTGACTAGCTTCCTTCTGCCCTGCTCTGAAATCCTAAAGGCAAATACTTTATATCCATGTGCTCTTTGAAAAGTGATAATGAGAGCAAAGACCATTATTTGATTTCTGCCAGTTTCCTAGGGTTTGCATAGCTTCCCCCTCCTTTCCTGCCCTGTATGGCATGCCCATGCCACTATCCCATTCCTTTCTCTGCCTCCATTCTCTGTCTGCCCTGATACCTTACCCTGTTCTGTTTGGGAATCCAAGTCTCTTTGGGAAAACTTGTTAATGTTTCTCTCTGGGCAGATGGACATTTCTCAGAGGATACTCTGCTAATCTTGTTTACCCTTTACAGTCACTTGAATAGTAGGGAGTTAACTAAGTTAGAATATAGATGCTTTATTCAGACGTCATAAACCCATTTTTCTGAATTTGTAATAGGATCAGGAAAAAATAGTGAGGTATATATGTACCAGTGTGATTATCAGTCAAAACATTTTAAGCTGGAAAACTGTTGTTTTATGCATGAAATCTCATCCAGAACTGAAATATATAATAAATAGGATAAAAATCTTTCCCATTTTGATTGGCTTGAGAATTGAGGGGCCTTCTCATTAACAGCACCCCTGATAGAAATCTGAGGCTCTTCAGGACACTCTGTGGGAACCACCGTATGAGTAAATAACTATTTTTTCTCCAAGTTGTCGCTAAGAGACATGGTCCTTTAATGGCGATAGATAGATAGATAGATAGATAGATAGATAGATAGATAGATAGATAATAGATAGATAGGAAATTTGTTTCATGAATCCATAAATATCAAAGTTTTCTAGTCTACGAAGAGCTTATGTAAGGTAGTCCTAGGAAATTATTTGAAATATGTATATATATGTATATACGCATATATATACACATATACACATAAACATATGTGTAGGGTGGCACCCTATTATCCCACCTTCCCCCAAGGAATCTTTGAGCTTGAATAAGAAAAAACATTTCATTAATATTATTGAAATTTGACATTTTCTTCAATTATCAATATAGGCAACAAATCACAGTAGTATTAGCAATACCTATGAATTTATCACCAATAAAAACCGGAAATGTTTTCAAATCACATTAAGTTATTGCAATATCTCAAAATATTTTTGCTCATCACTATAAAATTACAGTAGTTATTAGATCTGTTGCTAGATCTTATTTAGTGTGTTAATAAGGAAGCACGTATATTACTATATCACAAATTTTTGATAATCATATTTTATAATTGGTTTCCTTCATAATTGTGTGTTTTATTTTAGGCACATAAAAACATTTTTCTGAAAAAAAACATCTGAAAAATCATCCATGGGCTTAACCAGGTTTCCAGAGGGTCCATGACACAAAAGAGATGACATCAATGATCAGATAAATTTCGAGGAGAGAAAAAAATTACATTTTTAAAACACATTTGCTGCAGAATTTTTGAGTTTACTTGGGAAATCTCTATTATTTATTACTTTTTACTTCGCTTATTTTTCAAGTGCCCTTCATTCCCAGAGCATGTAAGCAGAGGTTATAGGGAAATGACTCCCTATTCTATCTGTCCCCAAATCTCCTCTTAACCTGCACAGTAGGTGGCACATTGATGGCACTCAGCAGTTATTTGTAGAAGGATGGAACAATTTAGAAGCAAATTTCAACTGCTCACAATTTTGCCCTCACAAAAGCCAGCACATTTGTAAGGGATTCCTGGTGAAAGCAGTAGGGGCTCTGAGCTCCTCCTAAAGAGGTCTGGTCAGACTCCTGCCTGTCCTGTTCTCTTCCCCCGGGGTGCTCTCTGAGCTTGCTTTCCCCAGTAGAAAACAGATTCAGTGCTTGTGACGAGTAACTGAGATAGCCTGTGCAGAGAGCCGCAGCCTCCCTCATCTCCTTTCATTGGTAAAATTATAACCTGGCCATTGTCACTGGGATCCACATGATATTTCTGGAAATATTTATGCTATCTTTTTTTAATGCCTTCCAGAGAATCTCAAGATTTGAGTCCCTCATTTAACCCAACCTCTGATTAGTAGCTTTGAATAATGGATAAAATAATGTGGTTCGGGGCCACAAAACTAGGTGCTACTCTATCGGCAAAACCTTAAGCAACATGGGAGCTCATAATGACCCGCCCGCTGGATTGTCCCTCTTAGGATATGAGTCTCCTGACTTTTTCAGTCCTGAGTTGCGTTACCCTAGTTTTAAAAATTCTTCGTCATCTCTCCTAGAATATCATAGATGGAAGATTTAAAATTTTAATTCCCAGACCCTAAATATGCATAATGGGGAGTATAGCTCATTTTAGGAGCTGTCTGCAGTGTTGAAAAGTTTTATATAAATCAATTAAAATGCAATGGCAGAAATATTTGTTTAAAATAACTTGGTAGGGAATTATTTTTGTAAGCAAACAAACCACTATATTAGATAAATCATCACCTAAAAATTACTCATTTTGTAATTCATATTTTTACAGGTTTTTTTTTTTGCACATGGCATATATGGATGTTCAGTAACATTTTTTTCTTAGATTCATAATTTTGAATAGAAAAATAAATATTGCAAAATTGTAATAGTGATTTTAGGATACAGCATGATAAGAAATTTGCTTCATAATTTAAGAGCACATAATTATTGGAGTTGAGGGATTTGGAAAAAGTGAATTTTCCCATTAAGTTTCTTTAAATGATCAAATGTATTTGCCTTTGATAGAAATCTTTAATAGTGTTTCTCTGCCTCCTTAAACCTAGTAAGCTGAGCTCAGTTTGAATCTTAGTTCTTCAAATGCAGCATCATTATGAATATAAGTTGTAGGATTTTGCTACCATACATGAGGCTCTCAGGAATTACAGAGGGGTATATAGTTTCTTGCCACTAACTAAATGGCCTAGATTGTGCCATTTTTATATCTTTCTCTGTCCTCCACCCCAACTTATTGCCACTTCACTGTGTTGCAAGGAATCTTCCACTACAATTTTAATTTTACACTCATTCATTGAAGTGTGAGCCTCAAGGCAGCTCCAGGCCCATGGGTGAAGGAAAGTGAAGAGTATGCCATTCAAAGGGTTATTTGTGATGATCTTTGTTTATGATAAATGTAATGCAGCACAGATGGGGGTGGACTGGAATAAAGAAACCCATCAGTATTAGTTCATGGAAGAAATGCCAAGGGCCTGAACCAGAGCAGTAGGAATGAAAAAAAGGAACAAATTCAAGAGACGTTCTGAAGAAAGGGGGTGAAATTGGCAGGAAGTTTTAATTCACACTATTTTTTTTTAATTAAAAAACAGTGCATAGCCACTGTAGAAAAACATAAAATACTAGCATAAGGAAGAATATAAAAATACCCATAATCCCAGTTAACTAGGGATAGCCTGATTTATGTTCTTTTTACACACACACACAAACACACACACACACATGTATATGTATGTATATACATACATCTTAAAGATAGCTAAGGAGATTCAAGTAAGCTTAATTAAACCTGTATATTAGCCTATCAGGAAGTTCCATAGGCTAAATTAAACATGTATACATATGTATGTGTGTATATGCATGTATATGTTTTACATTCATTTGTATGTTATACATGCCTTTGAATACCCTATTGAGGTATATTTAAGTTACAGTCAACTTTTGCTATCACATATTATGCTAATGTAACATTATTATTGTTAAATATTTGTATACATCTTTAATGATCATCTCCTTAGGATAAATTCTCAGGATTAGAATCACTGGATCAAAAAAAGTCACTTTTGTTTTAAAGGTGATTGCTAGACATTTCTATCTTCAACATTTTCACATTGCCCTTCAGAAAGATTATACCAATTTATACTGCAAATAACAGCCTTTCAGCACAGGTGACTGGGTGGGTGGTGATCACTGTTAATCGAGTTAAACTACATAGAAGGAGAACCTAGTTTGTGGGAGGAAAATACTGGGTTCAGGTTGGTATGCTGTAACTGAGTTATTTTCATTAACTCCATAGATATTCAGATTCCTTTGGATTATCTTTGTGATAATGATAACAATAATAAAAAATAATAAAAGCTGGCATTCATCATACTATTACTATGTACCAAGCCCCTTGCATGAATTTTCTCTTAATTTTCAAAACCTTATGACTGTTGGGAAATTTACCCTCATTTTATAGAGGAGAATACTAAAGTCTAGAGAACTTGATTAACTTGATGAAATTTATAAGGCTAGTAAGTAGTAGAATAGGAATTCAAATTAATATCCCGGCTTTCTTAACAAATAGATCTTAGAAGTACAGTATATAGAGGAGATGAGGTCACAGCGATTGTTGTATTCTCAGGAATAACAAGAGTGGTATGCATGGTCAATTCAAAAGTAACTGGTCAGCCTGTTTTTCCTAGCATATTGCTAAATTGTCTTACTTTTTTTCATTATTATTCCCACCGTAAATAGCGCCCATTCTTCACTGCCAAGCCAATATCACTCTTCATTGGGAAAGACTTCCTAGACCATCCTCTTCCCCTCCCTCCACTTGGATCCTACTTGATGTCTGCCCATCATTGACCATCACATACTGCCTTGCACTAATAGGTCTTTTTGAATGTCAAATCTTCCCAAATATACTGAATGTGTTCTATTTTTTTTTTTTTGTACCAGCCCCAATCCTGTGAGATTAATACGATTGTCTGCACTTTGTAGATGAACTAAGGCTCAGAAAGTTAATTTAAGCAAGTTCACATACATAAATGCCTATACAGGATATAACCCTTTATTGGTGTACTTAGATTGTTGAGCATGACTTGAAGGAGAGTTAGTATTTGGATGGGCAGAATAAAGGAGAAAGGACTTTCCTGTTAGAACAGAGAAATGGAGAATAGGATGTGGGGAAGTGTAGGATAACAGCTAATAAATAGTCCAGTGAATGAGGGCGTGAGTGTGGAATGAGGAATGAGGACATGAGGTTCCAGGAGGAACCCTCAGTGCAGCTCTGGGAGTGTGAACTCTTTCTAATGGGAATCCTTTGAAGGTCCTGTTGAGCAGTAGGATAACTTTGGGCAGTTGAAAAGCAGACGACCACAGCAATGATTTTCATCCTAGCATTCTTTTTTCTGAGGGCATCTCAAAAGATAGCTAAGGGAATTCAAGGAAATTTAGTTAAACCTGTACATTTACCTATCAAGAAGTTCCACAGGCTAAATTAAACATCATGTTTTTGAAGGATTCACAGTTTTGATAACCCTCGTTCTCTCATTGTACACTGAAGCTCAAAGTAAGTCATCGTTGGTGTACTTTGTCCACTACATTAAGAGAGGAAAAGGAATGATTACTTAAAAATTTGTGTTCAGAAATAAAAATAATTTTCCATGGGAAGTAATTAAGAAGAATGTTTGGTGTCTAAGAGCATAATTCATGGTAGAGGTGCCCTGGTGAACAAAACAGAAACAAATAGGTGATTCTTTATGATAGAAGCAGAGGCCAAAATTGATGAAAGTAAATTTGGGGTGTTGAGCTTTCTAATGATGCTAGCTAAGAACAATGAGGAGAGAATAAAAATTTAAGTAAGATTTTAAGGCAGAATGTATAAATGTTAAACAGGAATCAAATCATAACACCGAAATTTATGGAATGTCAAAAATACATCTTACATTGAGAGGGGAAAAAACATAAGTAATTTTTTGTAGAGTCTATATTCAAGAATCAGACATATAAACCAGAATTTTATTAGTTTTGTTTAAAGAAGCCAGCTTGAAAGTAGACTTGAAATATATGGGGGAAAAACAAACTTTTAAATTAGGTATTTTCCAAAGTGAATGTTTTAAAAATAAAATTTAAGCTTTTTTTTTTTGAAATTCTGTTTCAATCAAGAGATTACCTTTTCTCACTAGCTAGTTTAATACGTTGTTTAGAATTTCATACTTTTATCTTCACTTCTCTTTTATTCCCCTTCTCAGAGTCTCTCTCCCTCCTAAAAATACTCTTTAAAATGTGAGCTCTCCTCACCTCACAACCGTTTTACGTGAGAATCATTTTTATCTTTGTCCAGATTGCCGTCTGATAATCTTGTTATGGACCTAACAAAAGAAAAACACCATATTTATGTGTCTAAGTCAGTGTCTATGAGAAGTGAGAAAAGAAATAAACATAAAAATCATAGGAAACAAATGATTTTCTTTCTTTTTTTTTTTTTTGGCTTGCTTAATTTTTAAGCAAAATTGAAAAATAAATTTGATTTACTAATGATTCTGAATATTTCTTTTAAATTCACTAAATTTTAATGGGAACTTCCCCCCAGATTATGTAAACATTTCTTTTTTCGTAATGACAAACCTGCAGAAACTCTGCTAGATGTGTTTAACCTCTTAAAAGACAAAATTGCAAAACTTTACAAATGAGAAATTTATGGATAGACATTTTATGTCCTCTTATTACCACAATATGGAAACCCACAGATTTTTGGCTAAGATATTTAGTCCCTTAAATAAACTGTAGAGTCTGGAGAGTTTAAAACAGAAACAGGTTAGAAGTTTAAAAATAGTAATAATTTAAAGGCGTACCTTGGTTTTTTTTTTTTCTTTTTAGCAAATCTCATAAGATACACCTTGAAAATAAATATATTTGGGGACTATACACACACATACACACACACATTAATGTATTTCATTTATATATGTTTCTTTTTAAAACTCATCTTTAAATAAAATGTTGTAATGTGCTACTTTTAGAATGGAACATGCATTTACTAGTACATCTCTGTTCAAATTTATTTCCCGTGTTTTCTTTAATAAGACCAGTGTTAACTTAGCAGGAAAAGTTACTCGCATATCTGCTGAGATCCTCTTCAGTGTAGATGTTATTAAACTGGGAGAAAGATGAATGTATTTCCTACTAATTCCATAGAGGAGAAGATGTATCGTTATTAATGTTAATGGAGTGGCCTCTCGTTATGTTATGGAATAATCTGCTTTAGCAAAGGTTTTTTTCCTAAAGAACTTCATAACATTTAAAGGTTAATATGTTAGGTAAAGAACAATATCTTAAGATAAGCGTTTTTATTACAGGACATGATGGGATAGTTCTTATTAAATTACATGATGATTTGAATGGGGAAGAAGAAAAAGTGCATTGCTTCTTGCCCTCAACTTTAATGCCTTTAATCAAATAATGACCTTCTGGAAAATAGTTAATTTTAAGCATTTGGAAAGATCAATACCACTTTGCCACCAAAAAATGGCCTAGACGATGAAATTTGATGTATTTAAAGTATCATTTCACCCTTTTAACCTAGTAAATAATTTAAAATGCTTTCAGTATTGCTTTGCCACTGTTTTGTTTCTCAGTGTTTAAAGTGTTATGACTATTCTCGAAAAAGATTTGAAGTTAGTGTGTGAAACAGCATACAGGCCTTGGACCTAAGAAGTGGAGTTGTACCTCTATTAGGCTTTGTGTGTCTGCCATAGGGCCCCAGAAGAAGTAGCATATTTTAATATTACATTTGAGGCAGAGTGTATATAAAGCATACAAAGTGTGAAAATGGAACCCTTCTGGAATATTAAAGGAGTGGTTTAAAACATTATTAGTCCCTTTGTATCTTTTGTGATATCTTTAAACCTTTATGCTAAAAGGTGAAAGAATCGGTAGCTCTGACAATTAGAACACATTCCCCCCACCCTCAGCTTCTAGAACATTGATATGAAATTACCCTTGAATGCGGACAGCTTTGTAAAAAAAAAAAAAAAAAAATTGCCCTCTATTAGCATGTTTGTGGGCAGATTAAAAACTGTCTTCATTAGCATAAGTAACACTTACAGATTCTTTTAAAAGTAGAAAATTATTTGCTGAATGATAAATTGCTAGCTTTATAGTTAGTTGTTCAAATGTACTCATTCAAAATGCCTAGTGTAGTTTAGTCTACAATACTGAATTTTTGTGTGAGAAGTACTATTTAATGGATTATGTACTTAATCCTTGTACTTACTACTTGCTAAAATGTAATTCATGCTTTCCACTAAAATGTTTGTATCAAATACCTCCCTATTTAGCTTGATTTCTTTTAATATATATTATTATACTATATGCCCCAGAGATTGGAACAAAATACTCCTGCAAATAACACATAAAAGATGGGGGGCAGGGAGGAGAAATAACAGACTATAAAATGTTTTGCTTTTTAGAACTCAAATTACCATTATATTTTTTAAAATGTATTTTTCCTTCTTAGTTATATCAAGAATTGTCATTTTCTTTCCCTTTTTATAGCTCGGGTTTAAAATGTATACATATATAACAGTAATATATACATAATCTGTATATTGTACTAAATTTTTTTCTCAGAGAAGTCTGAAGTCTGTATTCCCCTGGAAAACTAATTGTGTTACATGCTTCCAGCCTTGTCACAGACCCGGCCCCGTATGGGTTCTCTTTTTATGTGTGCGGGATCGTATAGGTACAGTAAATTCATTCATGAAATGAGGTTACTTTCCTGACTATTAAAATCATTGCACACCCCTTATCTGTTAAAATGTTAACAGTGAATTGACTAGAATTAACTGTCTAAAAAAGAGTGGAGTGGAAATCAGAGATTGAATTTGGTTGGAAATTAGCAGCTGAGAGATGAAGGTGCCAGGATTTTTATTTAAATGTGGTACAACAAGATTCTGTCAGTAAAGCACATCATTAGAATGTTGAGTTTAGAACTGCTAATTTTTCCTTTAAAATGAGCATACAGTCATGTGTTTCATGGACCATAATAAATTGCCATTGTGTTGTCATTGAGTTTGTTTTGCTTTTTTTCAGTGCTGGTTTGGCAGTCATTCTGCATTTTCTTTTTTTCCCTCCCCCCCCCCCCCCCAGATCTTACATTTCTTTAATAGATCCCTAACCAAAACCAGTTGAAAGAACGTTATTTATTTCATGCAGTCTTGGGTTTCGCATCTTTTGCACCATTTTCTTGCTTACGGTGGCAAGACATTTGCAGATGGTTCTTGGTTACCATAAAGTACATAACAGTATTTCCTTTGTGGCAGATGGATTTAAGACTTTTAGTTCTCAATAAATGTAGGTTTACAATACATAACTTTACAGGATTTGTGTTGTATATAACAGGTTTGAACATATTATCTCAGAATTCATCTGCATGGCATTTTCAGCTTATTCAGGGTCCATGCCAGTTTTTTTAAGTAATAGGGGGAGCGCTGTGATTGATAGCAACAGCTCAAGGCGTGATTTTGAATAGAAACAAAGGGTTTAGAACAGAAGGTGTCAAATTAAACTTTGTCAGTTTGAAAAGTAGTAACATCCTGAAAGTTTTACTAATTTATTTACATGTGGCTACTGTTTATATTTTGCCCTCTTTATATGCAGTGTAATGTTGCTTGGCAAATTTACTACATTTAAAGTTTAGGTTGTTCCTTGTACCATTTTAGTTTTCTGAAAATGGATCAGTCTCATTATTTTAAAGCTGCTAGTTTCCTGTCTTTTCTATCGTTCAGAATAGTTGTGATTGAATTTAATTTATAGAGTAGGTACATACTGCTGCCTATGGTTTTAGAATATTTCAAGTCCCTCTCTTAAAAATGTAATTATGTTCACATTTTGCAACAAAGTGTTCATCTCTCATCAACCATATAAATCTATAAATGTATCATTTAAAAGCCCATACAGTATTTAGGGGAATCATTATTTTTATTTGTAAAATATTAGAGATATTCTGACAAGTTTCACATTCATTGTCTTCCCAAATTTATGTGCTCTTAACAATATAATATCACTTATGGAAAAGTGACCTAGAAAAAGATATTGAGAAATTCGAAAGCATTTGGCTTTTTCAGTCATTTTCTGCAAAACATATATCAGATTACTGTCATCATTAATAGAGTCTCAATCAATAGGATTTGAGGTATTCACAATATTTCTAGATATTTAAATAGCATTAGGATAAATTAATCTTATTTTTGCTATTGTAAATTGGGAATGAGCCAGTTTATTTCTCTGCTGACAAAGAACTAGTGTGTCAAATATCTGTTTTCCATTATTTTTTAAGAGATACGCACATTGAGAAAAGCACCCCCCCACCCACTTTCTGTTTTTTTGGAATACCCTTGTAGAACTAACAGTTCCCAGCTGCACCGTTAAATATTTTTCTAAGAAGCATCTGATTTCAGTCTCTTAAAATCATCGTGTCTCTGGTAAGGCTAGCAGAGACATGCTTCAAACTTATAATTCATCAAATTATTTTTAGATAAGGAATTAGAAGTATTATTTAAGGGCAGAGGTTAATAGCAAAGTACTGGAAATGTTATGTTAGTCATGGGCAATTAATAAAAATAAGGATCTATCTCATAAGCATAGAGACAGAAGTGACAATATGAACAAAATATTTGTTGAATGAGTCAGGGCTCTTTTCCTGAAATATTTGTTAAACCAGTGTGAGTGTGATTGTTTAGGAATTAGCTATCATTATTAGCCATTTTAAAAGAACTAATGATTTTCTTTTCCAAAGAACATCTGTGATCCACATGTTTTTTCACATATATCCAAGTGCTAACTGATCTCTGCATTAAAAAGTTTCTAACAGATTTGAAAATTACTAGAATTTTCAGCTCTCTCCAAGCTTTTCTTACATGAATCGTTCTTAATTTAACTTTTAGCAATTTTTAGTTGGAAGCATTTATTTCTTAAAAAAAAATTTCTTAGTTGCTCAATGTTTAGCAGTTATTGCAATAGTAAAAGACTAAGTAAAAAAAACAACTGTTCTTTACGAACCTTCTAACATCTTTTAATAGGTAAAAAATTATAGCATTTGCTGTGTTTAGGCATGGGGGCCTCTCACTTGCCATAACTGACGAATGGCGATAAGGGGGAGGGGGAAAGTAATCTTATCCATAGTTACTGCCCAAGCCTAAAGGAAGATATATATCTAAAACCTTCACAGCATCAAAACTTAGAGGTAAAGTGTAAAGAAATAGCTTAGATGTAGGAAAATATGAAGTACTTTCATGGCTTAATTTAGATAGCAAATATTTGCCAGTAAGAAATAAATAACCATCTCCAGGGCACCACATGCAAGTGGGTCTCAAATATTTCAAATACTTTGAAATACAATTTTGTAGTTAGTATTATACTCACATAAATAGACCTGAATTATGACATATCATCATATTATCCTGGACATAAACATGAAATAGCGATGATTAGAAGAGAAGCATGTTTGATAACACTGTAATCATTGTAATCACAATTATTGTTTTTTATTTAGATAATATTCCTTCAGGTAAATCTCCAGTTTACTGCCTGCTCTCTTAGCCTTGAAATGCATTCAGTGGCACTCAGTGAGTGCATGATTGCATGACCGTCCCCATGTGCATATTTGTTTAATTAAAAGACTTGAATAGAGAATCAGATCTCTTGTAGAAAAATTGGTAGATCTCATGAGGTTTAGCAACAGTAACCTTGGCCGGTTACTGGTGAGCCTTAGGAAGCTCATCTGTCCTTCATCTTTTCTTTTAAAATCTTTCAAAAAGGACATTTTGGGGAGAATGTACCTTGCTACTTCCCACTGTATATTGCAGTTGGAAGGAGAATTTTCTCTCCAGTTGTTCCGTTTGAGAAGAAGGGGAGGAAAGTCATACCATTCTCACCCCAAAGGTAACACTGAAAACAAAACCAAAAAGGAAAAACAGAAACAAACAAAAAACAAAATCTTCTCCTTGGCTAGTTCTAAAAATCAGATAATCAAGAAACTGTATTCTCTCCATTCACATCCAGCTAGTTTACTTTAAATTTTCAGGAAGGCTCTTTGTTTTAGGTTGTGTTCCCTAAAGCAGAGCCTAAGATAGGGAATCAGGTGCTCATGATTTAGTTAAGGACCTGGAAAGAGCAAGGGAGGATGGGAAAGAAGGGGTCCAGTATGAATGTGGTCTCAGGTCAAGTCTGTATTGTTGGCAAGAGGGGAGCAGGAAGAATGGGAGGGCCTTTCTAGAGAGTAATTGTCAGGGTAGAGTGATTATCACTTTGAGGCAAGGAACCAGAGACTCTGTACCACTGGACCAGCCAGTTACTGGCCACTCTGGGTGAGGGGGTCAGTGAGGAAGTAGAGTATCTGTCCAGGCATCACTAGGTGAGATGGTCCCAAAATATTTCTCCAGATTGGGGTGTGGCTCTAAGCTCTTAGCAGGCAGCACAGCAGCTGGGGGTCATAGCCTTGGCTAGTTCAGAGGGTCTGGATGAGATACCTGCCCCCCACCACTTCCTCTCCGTCCGATTACTTAGCATCCATCATGGCAGCCAAGATGAAGATTTGAGATGGTGATTAGAAAATGTTAGACAGTGTACTCTGTTGGACCACTCAAATCCTGATGAATCTGAGGATCAAAAACTGGGCCTAAGGAGACATCAGAGAGGTTCAGATTTTGGTATTCATTGGACATTTCCTTCTCTCTTTGCTCAGGAAATCGATTAAAATTATTGCTGACAAATCATATGTGTATACCGCAGTGGGCAGAAAAACAGACTCTGAGATATCTTTTAGGAAAGTTCTTTCTTGAAGAATTTGTCTGATTGCCTGTTCTGATCATTATGCCTTGCATTGGACAATGCTTGTACTCACACGGTTGTACATATCCTTTCTCTCTCTTTGATACACACATTGACACACACACATACACAGATACTCACACATAGTTTCCTTTCTAATACAAAAATTATAAACTTAGGAAATACTTTTAGAAAAAAAATTATTCTAAAAATCTGTCGTATCTCTTCTTAAATACTTTCAGGACCTCAGGTGGCCAGCCACTCATCAGACAAGAAAGTTGGGCAAGACTCGAAGCGTCCTCAACTTTGCTTTTCTCCTATTTCACATATTGCAAAGTCTGTGGTAAATATGTCTTGCCCTTGCAGTGTGAAAAATATGGCCCTCCTTTAAGATGCAAATTTGAACGTTTATTAGAAGCAGCCTGCATCCTCGACAGCCACAGCTCTTCTCTCTTAACAGGTTTTAAGAAGAATTTTTTTTTTTTTAACACAGATTGGAGCTTTTCGAGCTTATGAAAAAAGTTAACTTCACAGGGCCTTTCCTTTTTAAGCTCCTGATGGAAATTGTCAGCACCCACAGGCATGAACTGACCTGTTATTCCCTTGTCTCTAAGGGGTGGTTGTGTGAGCTCTTACGCTGGAAAGAAGATCCTTCTCCAGAAAACAGGACCCTGTGGGAGAACCTATCCATGATTCGAAGGTTCCTCAGTCTTCCTCAGCCAGAACGCGATGCCATCTATGAACAGGAGAGCAACGCTGTGCATCACCATGGCGACAGGCCACCCCATATCATCCACGTTCCAGCAGAGCAGATTCAGGTTCGTTTACCTTGGCCCATTCAGTATAGCACTAAGTAAACAGAGCTTTAAACTTAGCAGGGAAACGAGTGTTTCTCTTCTTCCCAGCAGTCTAAACACAGGCTTTTTAGCAAGAGATAGCAGCACACTGCCATCTTGCTCAGGGGGATAAAAGGAAAATTAACACGTTTTCTCTGACATGTGTTTTGTGTTCCTCTCCCCTCATTTTCCCACCCCCAAAGTGGCAGGAACCCCCTTTTACATCTCTTGTTTGGCAAGTGTGTCTTTGTGAGAATTGGGTCATTTTGTGTGTGAGAGCATAAAATTTTTTTAAAATCAGGATTTAAAACACACCACCTATTTTTTTAACTAATACCTACACTATCCCTGAGGAAAGAAATTACTGCTGTTTCTATTGAGGAATTTTGCAGAATCACAATTTTATACCCTGGATTCTGTCTGAAAGGAGGAGGGGCGGGAAACCTACTTGGAACCGTGCTTCTGAGTCCTTGGTCCTTCCTTCACCTTGTACCTACCTCCCTACACCCTCACAGAACACAGGTTAGGGGTGAGTCATGTCTGTTTGTCTTTCCTTTAGAGCCCCTCTCCCACCACCCTTGGGAAAGGAGAGTCTAGAGGCGTTTTCTTACCAGGCCTGCCGACCCCTGCACCGTGGCTCGGTGCTGCTCCTCAGGTGAGCGGGCACAAGTTACCTTTGCCAGCAAGAAAGGGAGACAGAGAGGGGGTGGTGTAAAGACCTGCTCCCTTGTTCAGGATGTTCAGACTTTCAGAAAACATACTAACCATGGCGGTGGTGGTGGAAGACCACTGTGGCAGCAGAATCAGCCTTGCGCTTAGTTTGTCATGTCATTGGACTCGTCTCCATTCATTCACCAAGGGCCCTCCCCGGGGAATGCAGATTGGAAAGCTCTCGGATCAGGTAGTTTGTTGGTGCTCTTAGGGCCATGATTATTTAAGAAGTATGTTGAAATTGAACTTGAACTGTATAATTTATTTCTGTTCAATCTAAGGGACTGTTTTTAGCTTTCCCCTTTAAGGGAAAATGCCACTGACTTCCATAGTCTTAAATTTCTACTGTCTTTGGTGAATCACCTGCATGACTGCTGGGTATTGCTGTGAAAAAAGATATCTATGTAGCTGAAAACAGTAATAGGGTTATCCATCCACTAGGAAAAAAATACCCTTGAGTGTGTATTAAAATTGGAAAAGAGAATTCCTTAGGATATCAAGCATTAAACTATGTGAAATTCTGAAAAACTCACTGTTTAGCAAAAACAACAAAAAAGAGATACACATTAACTAATAAAAATAGTACTTGTTTGAAAATGTAAATCGTTTTTAATAAAATTACTTCTTAGGGGGATAAAAGGAAATGCTTAGGCACAGTATAGCTATTCTAATGTTTTGCTGCTTACTCAGGTTGATTTGCTTTGCTGATAAGAATTGTGGGTATACAGTACAGAGCGTACATGTGTCACACATTTTTTATGTATAATTGCGTATGGAAATTACAGCACATATACAGATACTAATTATGAAAAAGTGTCTGTACACACTAAATTTAAATCCTAATCACATCCCAAGTCTACTGTAGACAAAACAGTTCACTAACCATTGTGTGACGGATTGAACCTTTATTTTTCAGTGAGAAAAAACTTGCAGTGTCAGCCTAGTGCAATTTGGTAAGAAATTGTGTGTGTATTAAATAAGAACTGTCTGGTAGGAAATTTTCCAACATGAGACTCTCAGAAGTCCTTTGGTCTCATGAGAGAGAATGCTGAAGAAGAGCAGAGGTATCCATTTTATAGGTAATTTAAGTAAAACTTTCTATTCTTGCTCCATGTTTTGATGATCCGATGAGATGGGGCGAAACACACATTGCTTTCCTGGCTCTGTAGCTCACCTTTCTAGAGTACCTTTGAAATCCTTCTGGATCTTCCTTTTAAATCTTTGTTAATTATTTACATCAGAATTTGCTTTGCCGTTTTTACCTTTGATGCATAGCCTTCTGGTGAAGTTTATGGCTCACATTTTCAAGGTGCTGAGTTTTTACTTCCAGTTAGCCAGACTAAAAATCTAGGGGTAGGGACAGTCCACTGACCTCTGATAAGGGAGACTAGTAGCCCTCTGAAACCTTATTCATTCCTCTCTTTTTAGTTCTTATCATTTTGGTTTTTTCCTTAATGCCATGGGCTATTCAGTGGGCCTGCCTTTTGGGCCTGAGTCTTTGTCCCCATCCAAGAAGCTGTGTGTGGGATTCCTGACCACACGCTTGCTAATTCTAGACGGCTCCCTGCGCAGCTAGGAGAACGCAGAGCTTCTGATTGTCTGCTTGTTCTTTTTCAGCAGCAGCAGCCGCAGCCACAGCAACAGCCAGCCCCGCCACCCCCACAGTCGCAGGCACAGCAGCCAGCTGGCCCCCGGCTCCCCCCACGACAGCCCACTGTGGCCTCGCCTGCCGAGGCCGAGGATGACAACCGCCAGAAGACCCGGCCGCGAACAAAGATTTCCGTGGAGGCCCTGGGGATCCTCCAGAGTTTCATCCAAGATGTAGGCCTGTACCCAGACGAAGAGGCCATCCAGACTCTGTCCGCCCAACTTGACCTTCCCAAGTACACCATCATCAAGTTCTTTCAGAACCAGCGGTACTATCTCAAGCACCACGGCAAACTGAAGGACAACTCCGGGTTAGAGGTGGATGTGGCCGAATATAAAGAAGAGGAGTTGCTTAAGGATTTAGAGGAGAGTGTCCAAGATAAAAATGCTAACACCCTTTTCTCGGTGAAGCTAGAAGATGAGCTAGCAGTGGAAGGGAACACAGACATTAGCGCTGACTTGAAAGACTGAGATAAAAGTATTATTTTCATTCAACAGTGCCACTGGTATTTACTAACAAAATGAAAAGTCCACCCGTATTCGCTCAGAAAACCTTTGTTGTTCATGGTTTGGCCAATGAATCTTCAGAAACTTGCACAAACAGGAAAGTTGAGAAAGTATAGTACAGACTGCACTAAATGTTTTACTCTGTTTTACAAACTGCTTGGCAGCCCCAGGTGAAGCATCGAGGATTGTTTGGTATTAAAAATTCACATTTCTGTTCATGGGACGCACTGAGGTGTGTACCCTATAAGCATGATACCAGTGATTTTTTTTTTCAATTATTATTATTATTATGGAGCCTCAAACAAGCATTATAACTTCTGTGATTATTATTTCCTTCCTTTAATTATTTCTGTAACACTCCACTCACCCCTTATTTTAAAAAGAAAAAAAAAGAGAGAGAGAGTTTGTTACTCTATTGTATGTTACAAAAGAACTATAGACTGTGGAATGCAGTTTAAAGATGACATATGCCAACAAATGCCTTGTATTATATGGCACTGCCGTAATTCAAATTTGTTTTTATTTTGGAAATAAAAGTTCACTGTAATTTTATTTCATTCTCATTGTTACATGATTTTTTTTAAATGAAAAGAAAATGTGAAACACAATTTAGTCCTCATTATTTATTTGTAGATCCTGCAGCATCATGTTGTAATTAATTTTTTGGAAGTTTCCGTTAAATGTAATATTGCTTCTCTTGTTACCATACTGATTCTTTTCTATTTATAAATGTATTTTGATGGGCAGTAAAACAAAGTGTCTTAAAAGTTTTAAATAGAGAAAATGTGCTTTACACAGTTGCCTATAAAAAGTGCTCTATGTTATCCAAGCAATTCATACTATAAGCTTCACTCTTATTGTTGTATGCAATTTTTACTATCATGCAAATAAGCTTAGGTAAATAAAACTAATAGATCACCTTAGAAAATTATGCAATTAATGTGAAAATAATTGATGTTTGCAATGTGTCTTCCTTTGGTTTACAATCAATTTTAAAGCTACATCTGTATAAAATTTCTGTATAAAGGTGTATTTCTTTTTTATGAGTTTATGGCTATGAAAACACCAGCTATTTTGATACAGCTGGCTGTTTTTATAAGTGTATCACAATTTTCTTTATGCAGAAATGTTCTGATTAGGAGTGGTTATTGACTGTAACTACACGATTAAAATTGTTTGTATGGTATGACATGGTAGGGTTTGTCTGCTTATGTGAAGTAACTTTGAAGAGTCAAAGATGACCCTCTCAGTTAGGTGCATGTTAATACTTGATATTTTACTAATTTGAAAAAGAACAATTGAAAAGTCACTTGAAACACTGTAAATTTAAATCACAAACACATGCTCATTTTTAAAGTTTATAAAGATGGTAACCTGCTTTTGGTTAACATTTTGCTTAATGAACAGAGATAGTAAGTTGCTCTAAAGACTCTCCAACAAAAACATAAATCCAGTCTCTAGCAGTTATGTGCCTAGAATGGCTTCATCTTCATTTATTTCATGCTGCTTCAATTATGGCAACACTTTTTAAGCTAATGCATAAATATTTTTAAAGGCAATTAAATAGTAACAAAATGAGGGGAAAATGGGTCTTCTATATACAAACAATAAGCAATGTATTTTTTTTAAGTTATAAATGGAATATAGGTTAATTGAGTTCATTTGGTAGTATCTATCATAACTTATAAGAACTATATGAAGAAAATAAGAACACCTGGAAGTTAAGTACGATCTTCAAAATTTTTGCCACATGAAACTCAGTAAACTCCAAGATACAAAATGAGGTGTGCTAATGGTCATCACAAGGATAGAGGCCAGTGTTGCAGTTTTTGATTATTATTTTCTCTGTATTCACTTTATTTTTTGCTTCCCCTTTTTAAAGTTTCCTACATGTTAATAGGGGTATCTGGTTTTCTTGATACTTGGTACAGAAATTGCCCATTTTCTCTTTGCCAAAGCTCATTCATAGGCAACGGGGCTGCTTTAGTGTTAAACTTACTTAAGAAACTGAAATGTCATTGACAACTCCCAATTCAGCTTTGAAAGTACTATTTACTTCTGAAGCACAGTCGAACTACTCTGAAGGTACCTGGTTTGCTGCAAACTTGGCTGAGAAAGTTTTAAATTCTTTTATTAATTGAGAAAACTTTTAAACATTTTGGCTCACTAGAGTTCAGAAAAAATCATTTGAACAAAAGGAAATCGAATTAATAAAATAGAAAATAGATTTCATGTATTAAAAATATAAATAAAAGAAACTAGTATGCCATGAAGTTAAGAAAAGTGTATCTTCCTCTTTTCATCTGAGTAGAAGAGAAAAGCTAGAGCAGAGAGAAGACCTCTTTTTAACCCAACATTTAACATAAGGTTTGAGGTATGAAATTTAATAGTTTTTTGTAAGGAGAAATTAGTTTGCAATTAGATTTTCCCATTCCCAATAACCTACTTTTGAAATAACATTCTCAATGAATTGATGAGTGTCTGTAAAAATCAGCTTAACAATACTAACAGAATTCTTATACCTCTTAACTTAAGCAGCATAATTCTGCCAGTATGATATTTTAAACCAAAAACAAACAAACAAACAAAGTCAGTAAACAATCATGCTCATGATGGAGTGAACAAAATTGTTTTCAGGAAAGGTGGCACATTTTGGAAAAGATTTGTCTGGGGATCATCCACATTGCTTCCCCAATGTCATTTATTGCTCATACCAGTCCTCTTGTTGACAGTAGCTATGGTAATTCTTGAACAAGCTTCATTGTGTCCAAGGATTTCAGAGACTTTTAAAAGCTGGGCATGACATAGCGCTTTGTGCTATTAAGACCTTAGCAGAGTCAGGTAGTTTACGGGTAATATTCAACCTTGTACATCTGAGTCTGTCGTGGATTCTTTCTCTCAGCACTTTGCCACTAATTTGTATTACACTCTGTGGCCATATAATAAGTGCACATTATGCAAAAAATAATGTTGATAGTATCTCCTTGGCACAAAATACGCAGAGTTGACACATAACCTTTGAAAACCAAGGTAACTAATATGTATATGTGCCCTAGTTGTGTGGCACTTGGTTACAAAGTCTGTACATATTATGTATAAAATGTTTATAGGTTCACATTTAGTGTTAATTCTGAGCTTAAAAGAAGTGGTTTTTTCTCAAGTAGTGATATCTATATCTGTGCTTATCTAAAATATATAGCTTGAGTAGAAAACATTTTCAAATGGTTTGAGATTGAGTAAAATTGACAATCCCATACATTCCATTACTAAATTCTGCCCTATGCCCTATTGTTATCATCAGCTGATATTAAGGTCCTTGATTGTCACGATATTATCAATAAATGAGGTATTCTGAACTGCCTGGTGATATTTTCGAAGAGAGCAATTAAAATGTGCATACCCTATCAAATAGCCTGTAGAAATAGGACTGTTGTGTTAAAACAAGGCAGAAATTTGCATGGTAGTGTGGAAACCAACAGAGGTCCAAAAATATTAATTATATCTAGAATAGAATATATTGATGCTATAGCCTACAAATATTTTTTACTTTTTAAGGGGAGTATATCATGGATTCAGTGTTTCTTCTAAGGCAATCCTTTTAATGTAAATACTACTTGCATGTCTTTTAACAAAGGCTAAGATTATTAACATACACATTTTTGATAAAATATAAAGTACCCTTATTAAAGAATGTGGTAGAAGGTATATGTCCAGAATACTATTCCTGTTTACAGTACCAAATGTTAAATAAAAATAGTTTGGAACTAATGTTTAAAATAACGAGCAACATTTTTAAGCCTTTCTTACATTACCCTGTTTACGTGGTAGGTTATACTTACTGCCTTGCAAAATAAATACTCGCAAAAAGACAACTAAAGTGACATATTTTGCACTAAGTTAAATGTTGAACATTATTTCTTTACTACTAGTTGATTTTTTTACTGTTATTCAACATTTGCCTTTTACGATGTTCAAACAAGTTTTCATTCCATGCCCTTATGCCCCCAGAAAGAAATGATCCATGGGCTGCTCTGATTTGCCCCTCACAAAAGAACCAATAGTATCTATTAGATAAGAATGTTAACAAGGTTCAAGTATTTAAATATGTCCATTAATTCGTTGAATCTGTGGCAATGTGATGTAAAAGCATTTGTGCAGAACACAACCCATCCGATAGCAACTTAATGTGGGGACAGGGTTCACAGTACCCAATCGGTGCTTCCAATTCTAACTTCCCAGTATTTATTTTACCAGAGCTCATAAAAAGGTTTCCTACCTTCTGAGGCTCCTTTCTTTACATCATCCTCAAATATGCTTAAAATGATGACACCAATGACATCTGTTGAATGCTTCATTTTAAAAGGCAGTGCCACGAACATCTCCATTCACTATGAGATACTTAAGGCACTGAAATTCCCACTTTAAAAACAAGGGAGAGGAAATAGGGTAACTGACTCATGCAGCTATGTGGTTACATGAATCGTAAGTAAACCAAGTCTTCGATCTACAAATTTCTCTCGTTTCTCCTTAGTAAAAACTTTTTCAAATGCAGAAAATATAGAAAAAATTAATTGCAATTTGAAATTTTCAAAAACATATATTTTGCTAATATAAAAAAGTTCATCACTATAGTAATCGAAATCAAGTATATGAAATGTTTCATCATGAAATATTGACCCCCAAACTCTGCAATTCTGGTATAAGATTCATATACACCAAATAAAAAAAAAATTTATTATAGGAATTTTCAAATACACATGAAAAAGTAGAGGTAATAGAATAATCAACCCCAAGGATTCCTCACCCAGTTCAAGAATGTAACATTTTCCATTAATAAATAGTAAAAATTGTTAAAATTAAGATGAAACTTTTGAAAATAATAAAACTGATGGCTTTTACCCATAATGATGTTATGACATTATCTTACTTTTGAAAAATAATAAATTTTCTGATTCTGAGAAAAAATATTAGAACTTGATGTTTTCCCAGAGCCCTCAGAATTTTCAAAAAGCCAATTTTAGAAGGAGAACCAGTGTGAATTCCACAAATATTTGAAACATAAAAAATAAAGAAAAACCAGCCTCTATTTATAAACAATACATGCTTTCATATCATTGTTGAAACTAAAGTACATAATTTTCAGTTATGCATAATAAAATATGTAATTAAGCAACATTCCATGGTGGATTAAAGAATTAAAAGCTTCAGGTGCAGAAAAGAATTTGTTGGCATTTTCTTTTTCAAGGTGGTATTTTGAGGTGTTACATTTCATTTTCCTTTGACATCTTATACACAAATAAATAGACAGAAACAGGTGAGAAGCAGAAAAATGAAGAATTGGCTCTATTACAATGGATCTGAAAAACATAGTGAGGTAGAATATTTGCAATATGCCCAAGAAGGCTAAATTAAAAAGGACAGGAACCTTTTTAGCCTAGGGAGAAAAAAAAATAGTTAACTGGGTTTGGTAATGCTTATATTTTAAACTACATTAAATTCACACTCTAATTGTTACAATCCAGTAACCTTATTTTTCAAATGAAGAACTAAATTTAATTAATAATTCTGTAGTGTAAAGACTGAGCTCACAGAGCTATTTGGCATTTATCTCATTTTTTTTTTAAAGTGTAATACATTAAATAATATCGAACCACTCAAATGTCAGAATGTGGAGGACAATTCTGAAAATAAATGATTTTACTGAACATCTAAGAAAAAATGTTCTAGAGATGAAAATCTGCAGCTAACATCAGTAGAACTTTCTAGTATCTACGGTTTTTCATGTAATGCCTAAACCACTGTTACAATCATATATGATCAAATAAATTCAAATATTATGTATTTTTATTACTCAAATCTGGTCACGGAAATATGTTTCGTAAATGAATGAATGAATAAATGAGATTAGACAATTTAGAAGAAATTTTGGGTATTTAGTATGGACTCATATCCATCCCATGGACAGTCTTCTCATTTTAAACTGAAATATGTAAACAGGCTCTTGTTAGCCTTTAACATCTCTTGATCCTGCTGAAATATGACACTGTTGTATTTGCGTGTTTTTATACCCATCCTATCATACAAAGAATTTGCTAAGACTTTCATATAACATAGGGTATATATGCAAAATTTGATTAGAAAATAATACAAAATGAAACTATGTTTGACACATGGAAATGCATATCATGAGATCCTATGTAATTTATCAGAGTAGGCTACCAAAAATATTCACAATTTGTTGAGGTATAATTGACATGTACAGTAAACAGTACATATTTAAAGTACATAATTTGATGATTACATTGACACACATTAAACACAAATATCACACACACGCACACAACTGGAAACATAATGAACATATTCATCATTCCAGTAGTTTCCTTGTGCCTTTTTGTAACATTCCCTCTTACCCACCCTTCCCATCCTCATTTATCATCATCCCCATGAAACAACTGATCTGCTTTCTGTCACTGTAGATTAGTTTGCATATTCTAGAATTTTATATAAATAGAATAATTCAGAATGTACACACTTTAGCTTCTTTTGTTAAGCATAATTATTTTAAGACTCATCCATGTTCATTTCATTTGTTATTGAGAAATATTACCTTTTGTGGTTATAGTGCAATTTGCTTATCCATTAAGCAGTTGATGGATGTTTATTTGGGTTGTTTCCAGTTTGGGGCTGATACGAATAAAGATGTTATAAGCATTTATATGCATGCTTTTGTATGGAAATATTTCATTTCTGTTGGATAAATTCCTAGGAGCAAAGTAACTTCTCATATCATAGGTATTAGTTTAAGAAAATGACTGTTTTCCAAAATGGTTGTACTGAGTTGCCATTGCTTCGCATCCTTGCCAACACTGGATATTGTTAGTCTTTTTAATTTTAAACATTCTAAATGGTGTATGGTGATATCTCATCATGATTTTAATGGATGTTTCCACAATGAATTGAATTTTCCTAATTGAATACCTTTTCCTATGATTTACTATCCATATGTCTTCTCTTATGAAGTGTTTGTTCTTGGCCTATTTTTTATTGAGTGGTTTGTTTTCTTATTATTAAGTTCTAAATATATAGTTAGAAGTCCTTTGTCAGTTATATGATTTTCCCTTTTAGTCTCTGGCTTGTATTTTCATTTTCTTAATATTGTCCTTTAAAGAACAGAAAGAAGTTATTGATTTTGGTGAAGTTCAATCTAATTTTTTTTTCTTTCAAAGGTCTTGCTTTCACTATTGTATATAAGTAATATTTGCCTCATCCAAGGTCACAAAAATTTTCTCCTATCTTTTCTTTGAGAAGTTTTATAGTTTTAGGATTTACATTTGAATCTGTAATCCATTTTGAGTGAATTTCTGTATATGTTACAAATAATCGAGGTATGTATCATTTTTTCTCTTTTAGCATAAATATTTACAATTGTTCCAGGATCTTTTGTTTAAAAGACTATTCTATCTTCATCGAATTGCCTTTGCATCATTGTTAAAAATCAATTGGCCGGACATACGTGTATCACTCACAGACTTTTATTTTGTTTTGTTGCTCTCTCAACCTTTCCACCAAGACTACACAGTTTTGATTACTATAACTTTATAGTAAGTCTACAGGTAATCTGCATCTTCAAACTTTATTATTCTTAAAAGTTATTGTGTTGCTTCTAGGTCTGTTCATTTACCTATGAATTTTAGATCCAGCTCATTAATTTCTATCAAAAAACATCTAATGAATTTTGATTAGGGTTGCTTTAACTACATAGATCATTTTGGGAAGAAGTGGTAATTTAACAATATTGAGTCTTTGGATCCATAAACGTGATATACCTCTTCATTTTTTTAGGTTTTCTTACATTTCTCTCAGTAATATTTTAGTTTTCAGTATACAAGTCTAGTGCATGTTTGTCAGATTTATCCCTAAATTATTTCATATTTTTTATTCCATTGCAAATGGTATTTTAAAATTTGATTTCCAATTGTTTGTTCCTATTATACAGAAACACAACTGATTTTTTTTTTTGTATATTGACCTTGTATCCTGCAACCTAGACTAAACTCACAATAGTTCCAGTAGCTTTTTCATATATTCCATCAAATTTTACACATTGACAATCATATCATCTACAAATAAATACAGTTTTATTTATTCTTTTCGATCTAAATTCCTTCTTACTCTCTTTTATTTTCTAGAATGTTCAGTACAACGTTAAATAGAAAACGTGAGAGCAGATATCCTCGCCTTGTTCCTGAACTTATATGTTAGCACTGTTCTAAATCTTTTACAATACAAATTCATTTAATCAAAAGAACCAACATGTATCTCCCAACAACTCTTTCACCTCTCAAAATGCAGCTGTAGTTTTTGCCTTGGCTTTCATTGCTTTATTTTTACTTGTCACGAGCGTCATAGCTTTAAAACTTAACTCTTGATTAGATGGTCAGCCTATCCCACAAAATCCTATCTGACCAAAATAAAGTTGAACTATAAAAAGGAAGAAGGAGGGGGGTTTTGCAAAAGAATGAAGCTAAGGGAAGAAGAGAGCTAGGAGAAAGAAGATGAACACAGGAAGAGAAGGATAAATATGTTAGGGAAGAAATAGGAAGACTTTGGCTGGTAAATCTTCCCTTTGAGATTACTCAAAGGGGAAGCATACCTTCTGCATATTTCTATGTTACGAGTAAACAAAAAATATGGAAACCACATGACAAATTGACTTCTTATAATGATTTTAGAAACACTGCCTTTTTTAAAATTTGGTGGTTCCAACAAGTGCCCTAATTTTAGACAAAGAAAATATTTATATATATAATGTTAGAAGGAACCAAATGACAATATCAATGTCCTAGATCAGAGATCAGCAAACTATGATCCATGGGTCAAATCTAGCCTGCTACCCATTTTGTAAATAAAGTTTTATTGAAATGCAGCCATGTCCTTTCATTTACTTATTCTCTATGGCCACTTTTGTACTATAGCAGTAGAACTAGAGTGGTTATTAGAGAGAGTACATGGCCACCAAGTCTAAAATACTTACTTTCTAGCCCCTTATAGAAAGTGTTTGCCAACCTCTGACCTAGATAATTAAGCTTTGCCTAGGTTTTCAAAAGTAAAGAATTAAAGCACATTTCTGGATAACATGTGTCAAAACAAAATAATCATTTCAGTGTTTTTCAGAAGAGTTGGAGCATATGTTAACTAGAAAACTCATTCTCAATTCCATGTTTCATTTGATGTATATGAAGAACTTCATTCATTTATTCTACTAATTATCTCATTGGCCTACACAGGAGTGTAAGACCAGAGATCCTACACCTTGTTGCTCACCTGCAACTGTTCCATAAATTTAGAAAATTATTGACTAGAAACTTCACCCCTTTTTGATAAACTCAAGAAGTGTTAATATTCTTGGCAAAATTGTTTTTGCACTAATTGCCATATCCATCTGCTCTGTGAGATTGATTAAACTTAGAGAGCATTTGTTCTCTCCTGCAGTCAATGCTTCCTAGCCCAGCAGAAAGCTAGATCTGTCTCATTTCCATCCTAAGAGGACATGCCACTGACAACTGTAAGCTTTTCTTTTGAGGATGTGAGATTAAATTGGCACTTGGCTTGATGGCCCTTCAGGAAACGATTCCATCTAGAGAGTTCTGTTGAAGTAAACCAAGACTTCAGGGATTTAAATGATACCTTCTTACACAGAGAACCTCCACTGTTTCAGAAAAGCCATTTCTGTAGACCTGGATGCTGAAGAAATGTTCTACTGACCACTGGAGAAACCAGGAAAAGCAAAGGGCCCTTCTCTCCTCTTTCTTGACGCTCTTAACTGCAAAGACTGAGTAATGCCGTCAGTGTGCCTAGGGGAAAGCAGATGCAGAGCCTAATTCTGTCTGGATTAGACCCAATATTTTATTTATTTATTCATTTATTTATTTAGTGCTAAACATACACCTATCACAACAGCCTCCGAGTAAAAAAGAAAAAATTGGGGAAAACATAGGAAAGGGAAACTTATAATAAATATTCACCCAAAATAACAACAAGCTTCTGCTATTACAGTCCTCCTCATGGACCTTATTACAACACTATATTGGACAATTGGATACATGTGGTATAATGTCCTACAGGAAACAAGCAACTTAATTTTATAGATAAGTGTGAAAAGATACCTTTCTCTGCAATCCAACAAAATGAATCGGGAGAGAATTTTATTTAACAAAATTTTATACTCTCCTTACTATGGGCTAGATAATGTGGGTTTAAAATCACATTGCAAACTAGAGGCAAACTAGAGCAGGAGTTCCTACATGCTTACCTCTCAGTGGGTGCTTATGTAAAGCTGAATTTCCACTGGACCGGAGGGAGTTGTGGAAAATCGAAAAGACAATGAGGTAAATTTTGTTATAATGCTGTATTTGTACATTTTCAAGGACTATAACTTCTGAGATTTTTTTTTTTTATGATAAAACATCTCTTTTGTGAAAAAACGGTGATAAATCATCAGTGGACCATTTGTTTTAACTGTGTTTGTGTAGTATAATAAATAGAAAGCAACCTTGAAACCACCCTCAAAAATCTGTTATTTTGTTTTACATACCAATGAAATCCAAATCCTAGGAACCTTTGAATTTAATCAACAGTTTCTCAAAACTTTGGCCTCAGGACTTCTTTATACTCATAAAATTTACTGAGACTTTCACTTCCAGGAAAATGGAGTAGATATGCTTTTCTTCTAAATAAAACTAAAAACCCTGGACATTACGTATAAAACAAACACCAAAAGATCCTGAAAGAAACATACAAGACTGAAGGAACAACACAGTGGTATGTTCCTTTGGTTTCCCTTTTGCCTCATATATCCCAAAACCAGGAGTTGAAAAAGGCAGCAACCCAGAAATGTCAATGGGCATGAACAAAACAGGCCCTCCAAAGCCTGTTCTCACAAGCTAAAGAATGAAAAGGAGCAGCCTAGCAAGACAGAAAACTTTTACATAATAACTGCCCTACTCCAGCCAATCTTGCTGGTCAACCCAGGAATAGGAAGTGGAATATCAGAAATTGTGAGAGAGGTAAAGAGATAATGTAGAAGATGTTTGTCCAGAATTTCGCCGTACATTAACATTCTATTTGTTGTGTTCTATTTTTATGGAACTACATTTTAAAATTTACCCAACAAATATTTATTGAATATATACTATGAAAGCATTTGTCCACACAAAGACATGCACACAAATGTTCATAGCAGCTTTATTCATAGTAGCCCTAAGCTTTAAACAACCGAAATGGCATCACGTGGTGAATGGACAGATAAATTGTGGCACATCTATACTATGGAATACTACTCAGGAATAAAAAGGAATGAATTGTTGATATATCCTACAGTGTGGATAAATTGCAAAACATTATACCGAATAAAAGAAGCCAGACACAAAAGAGTATATACTGTATAATTCCATTTGTATGTAATTCTACAATAGGTAACACCAAACTACAATGACAGAAAGTAGATTAATGGTTTGCTGAGGCAGAGTTTGGGGAGAATTGAGAATAACTGGGCATGAAGGAATCTTCTGAGGTGAAGGAAGTTTTCTCTCAACTACAGTGATAGCCTTGCAGGACATTTGCTCCTGTCCAAAACATCCATGGAGACATTTGGTCCATGCTTATCCATCTACCTAACCCCATGTGCCATTACCAGCTAAGCTACTGTGACACGAAGGGTTATAATCGACAATACATCCACAATACATTATTGGACCAATAAAACATGATAGTATTTTTAATGCATTAATTATATAAACCAAAAGCATAAATAAATGTTATGGGCTGTCTGAACCCAGGGACATTTTCTAAGCATTGACATTTTGGACAGAATCAAATCTCAAGGAACTTTTTAACATGTACCAAATATCTTTGTGGATGTTTTGGACAGGACCAAATGTTTAATCAGTGGTAGATACATTGATAAAGAAATTTGTCAAAACTTATATTGAAATTGTTCTATTTTAATGGGTGCATTTTAATTTATGTAAATTATATCTAATTACTGTTGCTTTAAAAACAAAGTCAACCACTTTACTATCTTCTACCAACCATCTAGTTTAGAATTGTCTTTCCTTTCCTTTTCCTTCCTTCTTTCTCCTTCTTTCTTTTCCTTCCTCCCTTTCTCTTTCTCCTTCTTCCTTCTCTCTCCTTTTTTTCCCAATCAAATGTTCCTTAAACTGCAGGTGGTTCCACTAATCTTGAGAAAATAAGGAACACTATGCCTTACATTCAACATACTGGAATATGAAAAAGGGTCTGACAATATGGTGAAACTATTTGGAGTTAGATGTGATGAAAATATATGCAGTCACCTGGCTGAAGGCATAAATCAGATCTGCACATGTATTTCTAAAATAAGCTCAAACTGAAGTGGCAGTGTTGGCAGAAGACAAGGCTCTTGATATCCAAATACTGCAGGGGAAGAGAAATGTTTTAGAGGCAAAGGTATTTATTGGCAATGATGACTATGCTATTTGAACCATCTTAATGGAAAAGACAAAAGAATGACAGTACTTCCTCTTAATATTAGATTTGGGCTCGCCACCAGGATGAAAGAAAATAAGAGAAGGAAGGAATTTCTCCTTCGGGACAATATGGTCAAAAATATGATGTGTTAGCTCTTGCTTTACATGGTTCTAATGTTTGAAACCTTATTTCTATCTTAACATAAATTTTATTTGGCTCAATGAAGAACTATTCCTTCAGAGAGAAAAACTTCTGCTTGGTTCATTGGACAATAACCTTCCTTTTTTATTCATTTAATCATAGAGATCAAGGCACTTCCAAAGGACAACTCATTAAACAGCTAAAACGTCGATCAAATCAACATCTTAACATCATTGAAAATGGGCATTGATAAGACATATTTTCCCAACCCATTTGATTGCAGGCCGCTTTTGAAGAGGAGCATCTTATAGAATTTGCGTTTCACATAATTTGTTCTTCACATTATTTAGATTATTTCCCTATCAGAAAACTGAGGCCCAGAGACATTAATTAACACTCAATTTTACACAGTTAATTTGTAACAGAATCCAGACCAGAATTTATAAATAAGTTTCCAGTAATAGAACTTCTACAAAAATCTCCTTTATTATTTTGGCTGAAATACTCTCACGCTGCCACCGAAAATTCTGTTAATGACAGTTCTATGAATATATTCTACAACATAATATCTTTCCATTGAGTCAATGGTACAAATGGAAACCCTTCTTTTTACCTTAGAGAAAAATGAGATGCAAAAGACTGAGCAAAAACCTCAGGAGATATACTGAATGAATGATGCCTGGAGACCTAGAACTCTGGTACAGAAATTAACAGAATAAATGCCTAAATATATGCAGATGCATGTAAATTGTTAATAGGTTCTATACAATAGGAAAATGAAGGAATGTTATTGAGAAACTACACCAGGAAAATTTTGAGGAAAAAGTTTCATTTTTTGCTGTTACTTCCTAAAATAAAACTATTAAAAATTTTGGCAATAGACCATAACTCATAAGGAAAGAACTTTGTGAAAGAATAGGTTTTTTTCTTAGTCTAAGAGTACTTTAATTTTGATCCTGAAACTCTACAAAACACCTGGCCTGCTTGCCAGAATTGGTTGATGAAATCCTACAGGAATATATTCTTGGCATCCCATATAGTTCTTTATTAAACATTCTACTGGCTCGCATGCTCAAGTTGTTTAAGGGCTACTCTATTGGTAATGTCTTAATTTAAAGCAATGTATGTCACGCTTTGTCACCTAGAACCTGAAGCAGACTTACTTCTTCCCACAGCTTCACAAAGTCCTTCATGAAAATGGTTCTGTCTGATTGTAACCCTCAGACACTTCACAAGCCAGACCCAATCCCACCCCCAAGAACTGGGTAAGTCAGAGATGCTTCATCACTTTTTCCAGAGTGTTCATCTCTTCTCTGTGTTTGCTGACTTCTGCACACAACCAGAATCCTTCCCTTCTAAACTAGTCATAAAATGAAGGTCTCCATGATTACATGTGAAAGCCACCTGATACTTGTGGTGGCTTGGGAGTAAGTGAGTGTTGTTCTTACTGATTGCCACCTGGATCCCAAGTCAAGTCAGAAAAATACCCCTTTACACTTATTAAAAGGCACCAGCCCTTGGAGGGATAAATATGCACATTAGTATATGTAAAAAGACTTGCATAAGTAATGGGGGAGAGTGAGGAGGGGTGGGAAAACTGAGATGGAACCATCTGGAGCATTTATATTGAAATAGCTGTTTCTTGGATATTTATTGAAAGCATTGCCTGTTGACAGCATAGACTCCTCTATCTCTACTGAGAAATGACTTCCTTCTTAATTCCACATAGAAAAAAATTCATCAGTATCTTTTCATTTTGTTTTAAATAGTAGAAATTTAAGTTATAGGCCAACACCTTCAGATTTAGAGCTGCAATAAAAATCTGACCTTTGATTTTTCCAGTTTTAAAACATAGATTCTGTAAAGGAACAGAAACACTGATGGTCAAGCAGCCATGGTCAGTCAAAAACTTTAATTATGTTGGTCAAATTCTATGCCAAAAAGCTCCTTTAAACAATTAGATATGATGTAGTCTTTCAAATAAGTTATGAAGTCCCAATCAGTAGAGTTGGAATGTTTCCAAGTTTATAAACTGGTAATAATCCAAAACTGATTTCACATATTAAATCAATGTATCAACACAACTGTAGCCTCTAATATGACTTTTGCTCTGCTTTTTTGAAGTTGTTGTGCTAAAAGAAATACACAAAACATTAAAACATGACCACGTACCACAGTAAATAATTTTACTTTGCATTGAGAATTCTTTTAATATAAATTTATATGGTCATTGCACCTCCAAAACATATTGTTTTATAAGTAGCAAAAATGGTCAGTTTCTCTGGTTGGATTTAGATACCAAATCCAGTAGCTTTTATAAAGATGACAAGCAACTTGTCAGTGTAGATAAACCACCAGTGAGGATGCAGGAAATATCTCAGGTACAATCTATAAGACCGGGTTGAGGTGGATAATGAAGAGAGGTAAGTTTAAGATAATTATCCCTGGACCCCAAATCCAGGAAGAATGACATTTAGTTCATCCTGTTAATAAGGTCAAGTTGATGGAAACACACATGCATATAATACTACAGTTTAATGGATAGAGGGAAGCCTGGAGAAAATCTATTTTGGGCAATGTGTTTGAAATAAGACCTTTCTACTAACGCAACTTACCAGATAAATAAAGGGAAAAAAATAACCATCCTTTTTATTCAAATTTATTTCTGGAAGATAAGTGTGTGCAGGTGGGGCGGGGGATGAGCAACAAGAATACTGCACAAACATTTTAACGTATTCTTACACGTGTGAAAACTAGGAATATTCACTCAGGAGCTGGTGGTTCCACCAGGTGGTAAAATGCTGGATAAAGAATTCAGGAAAGAATGTTTAAGCTTTCTATTTAGCACACTATAAAGAGCATTATAAATGTTACTCATTCTAATTCACAAAAGTCTATAATTCTTGTGAAATACTCACTTTATATAAAGATGAATTATTATGCTGTACACTTTTTTTTCCCCAGAGCCTTCTTGGATAGATAAATCAATCATGTACTACTTCAAATAATGGCACCAAAGCTACTTAATTTTTTCCCTAGCAAGGTCACTCCGCGTCCCTAATATAGATGTTCTGTGCCTTAAAATTGCTCGTCCAAGAACTGGACAGACTTAGGTACAAATCCTGACTCAACCACTTGATAGCATAAGATTTGAAGAAAGTTACCTAACTTTTCTGAGCCTGTTTCCTTATCTGACACTGGAGATAGTCATATTTGTACTACTATAGGGCAATATGCTAATTTGAGAATATAATTCTGTAAAGTGTCTAGCAAATTAACAAGTGCTTGGTAAATTGTGCATGCTGCTATTGTTTATTGTTATTATTTCTAAATGATAATTTCAATATAATAATGCTTGATAGTTGTGAGTCCCCTTTCTGATGTTTCTTTTTCTTGGATTTTCTTGACCCTGGTGATTTGAAATAATTTTTTGAATATGAATAATTGAGTTTAAATTAGATAAATTTCAATTAAAAATTTAAAAGAAAATTCTACTTGAATTAGAGTCAGGATATTTTCTTAAAAGAGGGGGGAGAGAGAGATGGAGAAAGAGAGAGTGAGTCCAGTTCATGTAGAAAAATGTAGAACACAAAGAAGAAAAAAATCATAAATAAAGGAACACATAAGACTAAGACAGATGCCTTGTATTATGTCAGTGCTCAATAAATATTAGGTATCACTAGTGTGAAGTGTTATTACTGAAAAACATTGCATCAACTTACATAGAGCAAAAACTTTTGGAAATACAAGAAATAACATACAAAACACTATTTTACCAAACTACTTAACCCACTCAGTCTAAAACAGATAATATAGGTAAAAAGTAAATAATGATATATAGGATCTAATTAATATAATTTTTAAAATTGAACTAAGCTAATGTTATATATGTATTAATCTTTAGACCTTTCCAAAAAATACTATAGAACATGTATCAAATTTATGTATCAAAAAAAATCTTTACTACATCTGAAAAGTTAAATTTATATAAGCTCTGAATTTCAGTGCAGAGAAAATAGGAATTAGTACTTCAAGTTAAAATTAAAGGCCAAATTACTCATAAAAATTAAAAACTCAACTTTTGTGCCAATTAGGAAGTCAAAAGTAGAATTACAAAAATATTTTTAAAATAGTAATGACAACACTATGCATTATGGTCAAAGGTATACTCTGAGGAAAATTCAGATGCTCTCTTCTTAAATAAGAATTTAAAAACACAAAGTAGATGTTTAACTGAGGGGACAGGGAGAAATTTGGAGACTCTAAATAGTTTTAATCAGATAATATTTAGTTTAATCAGATAATAAGTATCCTGTATCTGTCATTTTAGGTATGTTGAGGTAACAAATGACTCAAAAATAATACTGGTTTAAAATTATTTTACATGCTCATCGTGAGTTGGCTACGGGTCGGTGCTCTCACTTTCATCTCCAGGATGATGATACAGACCTTAGGGAGATGGGTCATGGCATGGGGAAAAGTCAGGATGGCAGAACCGTACAATGGCTCTTAAAGGTTCCTTTCAGTAGTGGCATGTGTGTATTCTGCTTACAGATCATGACAAAAACGGACTTCGATCAGATGTGAATGTTTAATTCAACCACAGGAAAGGACAACAAATATTTTGAACAGTACTATAATCCTACTATAGTCCTTTAGTCCTCTATCTTGGTCACAAATATTTAATTCCTTTCCTAAAAGAGACAATGCAAAGTTTCCTCCAATCATATTATCAGACTCAAAAAACCAGAATTCTTGTGATCCTCTCTATGCCAGAGCTATAAGTGGTTACTTTTGATCTGGAGATATCAGAACTAAAAAGGAATCGGGACAGAATAATCACAACAAACACAGATTTTTAGAAAGACAATATGTGGGAGGTCCACGGCGGTCATGGATCCATAACACTGCTGAAAGCCTGCGTACACAGCCAGGCCCCTGAACCGTGCACTGGAAAATATTCCTTAGCGGGTCCTGGTTCTGCCCTTTCAGTAGCTGCCCAGTCCATTGTTCTCCATGGCTTTTGGTTCTACCTCTGGGATATCCTTTCTTTTCCCTCTCTCTTCTTGGCCATATATAAATATACTGAGATGATGTCCTCCTTAGGTGCTGTGCAACTCCACCGACCCGCTTCTTGGCTAAAGAAACATGATGGTCTGAGTGTGATCTTGCTGAGGTGAGAGTGAAAGGAGCAAGACATACTTTACACAATAATACAATGTACCCCACATATTTTATATTTGTTGAAACCTCCTACGGAAAACCAGTTCCACTGGCTGGCTTACGGTCATATTGGATTCCTTTTAGAACATTAGTTTTGGGTTCTGTTTTTGGCTTTTTAATGAGCTAAAGGAATTACCTCAGAAAGAAGCTGTTTTGGGTTAATCAGCGTATTCTCTGATATGCCCACATAGTTATGTTGACTTGGGTTAGATCTCAACTGGGTCAGTAGATCCTAGGAATTTATTCCCTATTTCTGCACCTGTCTCTCAGGTCAGAAGAAAACGAACTTTATCAAGGAATGGCTCTTCTCGCCTTGTTGTAATGGCCTTGGAATATTCTACCGGCAGCAATGAAAAAGGGGCTCGCCTTCAGGTTCTGCAGTCTTTTCCTTAAATTACTCTCAGAATGTCATTGTGAGTTACTTCATAGTTTCATGTCTTGATTTGATTCAAATTACATTTTGTTTTTAAAATGGAAATGTATGTATTATCTTTTCCGATTATGAAAGTATTACATGCTCAGTGTAAAAAAATTAAACAGTGTGGAATTGATAACCTCTGACTTGGTCACCTCACTTGTTGAGAAATAGGAATTTCCATTTGGACAACTCTGCCTCAGACTCAAAGAACCTGAATACAAAGCAGAGACAGCTGGAGGCCATTACCCAAAAGATGGCCTCCCATGTGTGCATCGGACCACTTCCAGCTAGTCAACGTTTGTTAACTAACAAGTCCAGCTCATTGCCAGCAAATCAACACTCTGAGACTTTGCCTTCTTAATGTAGAGCACAAGTATGTGGAATGTTCTGTCTTTAGAAGACCTTCTCCATTTTCTCTACCATAGACTTGTTCTTCAGAACCTCAACTGTGTAATTAGATTTTGTGGATGGCAGTAAAGTTTCTCCACTCAGTACTCAATCTTTAATCTTTAGTCTTTTACTTTCTTTAACAAAAATATTTTTATGAACTTCTTGATAATTTTAACATCTGCTTCTTGCCAGTATCAGTACCTGACTTTCCTAATTTTTGTTTTCATTGTTTTATGTGTTCTTTAAAAAATTTTAGTATGTAGTATTATCCTTTTGTTAAACATGTTTCAAGCTTCTTTCTAAGTTGCTGATTTATGTTTATATAAAAATTTAACTTTTTTAAAAAAAATCAAAATTTCTAATTTCTTTTTTTACTTCTGATTTCTATATCTCAAATTATACTATATCTTATTTCTCTTCTTTTTGATCAACTTTAGGGAATAGATTTTAAAACTTAAATTTTAATATACCTACAATTTTATTTTATTTGCAAGAATTTTCACTTCATATGTGTGATTACAGTTTTATTTGGTACAGGAAGGTTTATAATTTTTACATTTTCTTTGTCAAATATACCTTTTATTAATATAAAATGATTCTTCAAGACAAATAGCTTATTTATCTGCTGTACCAAATTCTACATTGTCTAATATTAATACTACTACATTTTTTTCTTTTGATTAGCGTTTATTAAATATATTTTTACCTATACTTTACTGTTTAATTGTACACTTTGGGTCAGTTTTTGATGTGCATCATTGTCAGTATATAGTTGTTGCTTGTTTTTGTTTTTGTTTTTTTTACCCAATATTAGCTCTTGGCTTTTAATGTGTGCCTTTAATTTATTTATATTTTTTATTACAACTTAATATTGGCTTTTAAACCTATCACTTTATTTTGTACAATCTATTTTATACTTTTTAAATTTTATTCTCCTTCTTATTTTTGCTGTGTAAACTATGTTTTCACATTTCAGCATCTCCCAGGTATATGAAGATATGTCTTAATTTTAATTATGTCATTGGTTATATTTAATAATTTCAAAATAAATCTTTAATGTATATTTCTCTAGTTTTCAACAATTTTAATGAAACAAGTTTTGAACTTTCCCTTGTTTCTATAACTAACAGGGCTCATCTCTTTCTCCTCTTTACCTCACTTCTCAATCTTTCTTAATAGAACATGGGGTTTTCGATGTCCTTATTACAGTTACTTTTTTGGAAGAGGGTTATATATCTTCAATTTGGAAAACAATTCTTGACAATTATAATCATTGAATAACTAGTTTTCAATAACATTATAATGCTAATACTGATACCGTTCATTGGCAGTGCTTACTGCTTTTCTATCAGTTTCTCTCTTTTCTTGAGCTTTTTGTTTCTTTCCTAAATTATTTGGAAAATATCACCTTTGATATCTTAGTCCCTAAGTCATGCATTGTCATTTCTACCTTATTTTATTTGTTAGAAGCAATTCACTAAATCTGATCCACACTGAAGGGAAGGGAAATTAAAATCCACCTCCTGAAGGGAGGATTATAAGAGATTCTGTGGCCATTTTTTTTTTAAACCACCACACAGAATAAGTCCAGTGGTAAATATAATTTAACTGATTTTTTTTCTCCTACATCTCTTCATTGAAGTAATTTTTCGTTGTATTGATTGAAAATGCCAAAGACTTTCAATTTTTTTTTTTCAGAACTATCGGTTGACGGTCTTCATAGTTACACTCCTAACCTGAACCTTCCATATCGACATTAGTTTCTCACAGGCTTACTGGTGCTTTCTTTTCACTTTTGCTGTAACCTTGACATATGTCAACAAACAAGATGTGTGATTTCCCTTGGTTTTGTCTACTTCTGTGATGGCAAAATTTCTAACTTATTATGATAACTAGAGGGCAAGTTAATGAGTTCACTCCAAGTGCTATACCTACCTTCTAGAAGGCATTCATCTATTGTAGCCCTGCTTTGAGATGACATCTGCTATGGCTGCTGTCTGGTGTTATGATGTGAACAGGCAGAATACTTTGAACACAATACTCTTTGATACACATTTCCCAGCATCCTGCTTATCTTTGTGTTCCTGATATAACAGAGCTTGCTTATGGGGCTTCAACTGCTAGGATGCAAGGCATTACCACTGGCATGCTGTTTGTTTTAGCAATTTCTTTCCTGGTATTGTTGTTTCTGTAGCAATGTAGAATAATGGAGTCCTAAAAGGAAAGAATGGCATCCCCAAGAGCAACAGCCGTAGTGCAAAGAACAGTTTATAATTTTCTGTTTGGTGAAGATCTTGGATTCTGAGTAGGGGACAGATAGTGGGAGGACACACAGTATCCTTTTTTCCTCCCAGGTTGAATCTCTTTCACGAAGGTGAAGATTAGTCATCTCATGAGCAGAAAGTTGAGTAGTTTTGGGGTTTTTTTGCTCACTTCTTTTTGTCTTATGGGTAGCGATTTGTCCTTCCAGATTCTAGCATTAAGTGGTTAATAAATGAAAATTTTTAGAATTGCTGTGAGCTTTCATTGTTTTCTGGTCTTTGTAGTTATTTTCACTGAAACTTAGATGAAGTGTTATATGGTGACCAGACCTGCAAATTTTTCTTGACATTATTTACATTAACAAAAACCAATATGGGATAAACAAAATAAATTATAGCATATCTTTGTAAAAGGACACTTTGTAGTCTTTAGATATCATATTGATGAAGCATATTTAATGGCATATGGAAATGCCCACAATTTATCATTTGGTAAAAAAAATTACAAAACAGTATGTATGATACTGTTCCAATTTCATAAAACAACAAAAAAGGGAAAAGAAAAAGACAGGAAAAATTCACAGAGGTTCTCTGGGCAGTGGAACTGGGAGTAACTTATATGTTTTATTTTGAAGGTGTTTTCTTTAGTTTCCATGTTCTATTAAAGTATGTATTCATTATCAAATAAGAAGAAACAATTTTGTAATTACTAGTTTTTAGCTACAAGTTAATTTATTTACAAACATACTAAGTATTACCATTATATACATAGCGGTTTGGGGGTGGGAAGGGAAATGTATTCTCTGATATAGAAAGAAATTTCTCCATCTCATTGAGTAAAGATATGTGAGAACCATAGTGTTAATATAACACTAGCTAGATATGGATTTATTGTCCTCCAAGTAATTGATATATAAATATAACGTGTGTGCATGTATACACATGTCTTCAAAAACAGATTTGAAAGTATTGAATGACAACTTTAATAGGATCCTGGTGTCCTACATCCATGAGGGGACAATAGCTGGCCACAATAAGAAAAATTCATCTATAGCTCAGTGGTTCTCGAAGTGCAGTCCCTGAACCAGAGCATCAGCATCTCTTGGGCTCATGTTACAAATGTAAATTCTCAAGCTTCCCTCCAGACCCAGACCTACTGAATCAGAAATTCAGCCTCTGTTTTAACAAGTCCTTCTGATGATTCTGATATATACAAATTGGAAAGTCACAGCTATAGACATTTATTAATGTCCATTAAAGTGAACATTATCAAAAGAACAAAACCTTTTATAAGGCTAGTCATAAAAATGCAAAAACGCTCTGAGAGGCAGAAGCATCTCTGATACTCAGCTGGATAACTGCTCAGAAGATGTGATCTATCTTCTGATCAGCATCTTACTGAACAATAGGAAAGTGAGAATTTGATCTTATTTCCTCTGTGGTTCTGGTGTCCCAAATATATTTATTGTGGAAAATAAAGAATAAAAAATACCAAGTGCCCTATAAACTTCTTGTGAATCCATCACTTTAACTGCCATACCATCATTATGTAAGGATTATTAGATGCCCAAGGGACACTACCCTGTGCTTCGGTGGTAACGATCTGCCACCTGGGTAGAAGAGGGTACTGATGTTGATACACCATGCCTGAGGATCGCACCACTTGGTGGTAGAGATTTGAGAGTAAAGAGCTCAGAGATCCTGAAGCAGGCTGGCCCCATCCTACTCTCCCTTTCTTTTTATACACGTTTGACATGAAGGAGGGGCCTGGGTCCCCTCCCATTTAGGCGGAGGCATCTTCCTGAAGAAACCTAGACAGAGAGGATTTGATACATCTTCTATAGATTTTGGGGAGGAAATCTCTTTCTTTCACCTCCTTCCTGTGGCGTCCGTTGCTGGCAGGTGCGTTAATAATGAGGTATGTGACTAAAATGTGTGTGTGGGACCAGGTGAAGGGGGCTGAGCAGGACACTTGCCTTAGGCTTATAGGTAGCCCCGGTACTGGCAGTCCTTTCCTTCTTTGTAGGGTTGCCTGGTTTGGCAAAAACCAAAACCAACCAACCAAACAAACATAAAAACCCAATGCCCAGTTAAATTTGAATTTCAGATTAAAAACAAATAATTTTTAATATAAATATGTCCTGCACAATGTTTTGGACTTACTGTTTAATATAAACATATTGCACACATTATTTTATTATAAAACATTTATATATATTGTATTTAATATGATATTTTGGTATAATTAACATTTTATTATATGTCTAGATGTCTCGTCTCACTAGATTGGATGTTTTTTGGGGGGCACAGATTATACTTTATTTCTCTAGCATGGAATATTTGGAAGCTACTTATACTAAACGACTATCTGTTCATCTGAAACTCAAATTTAACTGGGTGTTCTGTGTTTTATCTGGCATCTCCACTAGGTAAACTTAACTAGCTAGGAAACTCCATTGGATTTGGTACAAAAACATTACAAGAGAAAGAAAGATTTTGCCTAAATGTTTATGATCCTTCAGGAATCTGTCCTGGTAACAGGTGACTGGCTGTGAATTTGGGTGTTCAGAGTCCCTGTACCCAACCCATCCTGACACTCTCTCAGTATGATTCAAACAGAGCAGTAATACACCAGACTGGCTATATATTTAAGTCATTTTTTTTTTCTGGAATAATTTCCAAATTTTTCAAGGATGTTAAAAAGAGGGTGGAGCTTGGCTCTTTGCATGACACATAATCACTCTTTTAAGAAATATATTTTCCTGATTTACTCACTGCAGGAACACAATAATGTTTCCTCTGCATACAATTTCCAAGTGAAAGTAACAACGTTACTGATAAGTGGGTCCATCTCTGGGACTAGCAGGCAAATTCAGAGCCAGGGGCTCAGAAAAGCAGTTGTGATTTATACTTGTTTTTCACATTTCTGCCTCAGTGGCAACTTAGTGAACCAATTTTGTTACCTCCACCCACCCATTTTTGTTTAATAAGAGGAAAAGCCATTTTATTAAAAATAAAATCTGAAGCTCATCAGAGAAAGTTAAAGGAATTTATTTCATGTTCTTCAACTTGGCCTATTTGTCAGTCTGGGAGCACATTCTATGCAAAGGCTTTGTGTACTGCTGGTTTTCAGCTGGGGAAGTTGTGGATGAGCTATTGCTCCTCTCCCAGGTGAGAACAGGTGTACACCACTTTAAATTTCCCGTGGATCTGATTGCATCATTTGTTATATTATCCAACATAATGACATGAAATACGTAAATAATAAAATGCCAGTTGCCTGCTGAAAATTTAAAGTGGCAGATCCTTTCTCTTCCGTTGGAAAGGCTGCTCTCCGTTGATGGAGCTTTTGCTGCTGAAAAATGACGACCAAGCTGAAGGAGTCACAGGGGAAAACGTACTCCTCTGGCTGATAAAGTGAATACAAAAAAGAACAGCAGGACCTCACCCTTTCTGTACGCCACACAACTGCCATATCTTCCTGCAGTCATCATATTCTTGACAAAACAGGTTAACTTTCAGGTATGCATTTAAATCATAAGGCTATGGAAGGGAGTTTATGCAAAGGTCAAAGTCTCTGCTATTAAGAGACTAAAATAAGTTGCAGCATTTTCTGTTAAAACAATATATATATAAGGTCACTTTTGCTTGTCTTTCTAAATTTAGTATAGTTAGTATACATTTTATATTAGTTATATTAGCTTCGGGTATAGTGATTTGACATTTTTATACCATACAATGTGATCATCCCACTAATTCTAATAACCATCTGACACTGTGCAAACTTATCACAATGGTATTAGCTATATTCCCCTTTACCTATTTCACCCATTCCTTACTCCTTTGGTCTCCTTTTCTATGAGCCCGTTTTTGTTTATTTTGTTTGTTTTGTTTTTGGATTCCACATATAAGTGAAACCGTATGGTATTTGTCTTTCTCTGCCTTAGTTCACTTAGCATAATACCCAGTTCCACCTATGTTGTAACAAATGATAAGATTTCATTTTTTTTGTTGCTGCATTATATTCCATTGTGTGTGTGTATACACGCACATATACACACATATATATCTACACACATACACATCTATATCACATCTTTATTCATTCATCTCTACCGATGGACACCTAGGTCGCTTCCATATTTTCATACCTTGGCTATTGTATATAATGCTGCAATGGACATTGGAATGTATGTATCTTTTTGAATTAGTGTTTTAATTTTCTTTGGTTAAATACCCAGAAGTGGAATTGTTGGGTCATATGGTATATCCAGGTTTCTAAGGAATCTCCATGTTTTTCCGTAGGGGCTGCACCAGTTTGCATTCCCACCAACAGTGCACAGTGTTCTCCACATCTTTGCCAACGCATGTTATTTGTTGATTTTTTGATAATAGCTGTACTAACCGGTGTGAGGTGGTAGCTCAATGTGATTTTGATTTGCATTTCCCTAATGATTAGTGATGTCGAGCATCTTTCATATGTCTGTTGACCATCTGTATGTCTTACTCGGAGAAATGTCTTTTCATGTCCTCTGCCTATTTTTGGATCGGATTATTTATTTATGCAAGTGTCAACTTGATAGGTAACTGAATTGGGTAAATTCATAGCAGTGCAAAGCAGAATTGGTTGATTGAAGGATTTCCCATGAATTAGAGAACCGAATGTAAAACTGTTCCAATCATTACACATACTGTTTGTCTTGCTATCTAAGTTCTTTAAAATCCCTGAACTTTGGTAATATTATCATCAGATTTTCATCTGCAGTATAAACAAAATGAACCACATTTTTTTTTTATTCAGTTGAATTCAACACAAATGCGCCGAGCACCCATTCTGGAAGCTTTATGTGAGGTGAAAGGAATAAACACAGTTTCTGCTCTCAAGGACCTTATAGTCTTGTGGATCATTTTACTAAAAATTCAGTTTAAAATCTATGATATCATTTACAACTAAGAGATGAAACATAAAGAAACCTTCATGAAATTATAATTCCTTACTTTTAAGTTCCTTTTTAAAAAGAACAAAGGTGTCATTTTCAGCTTGTGCAGAAGTGACAACTGAAGACTAACTCACCAAATGTTTCTAGATGGTAATACTAGGACAAGCACTGTAAGAGATTAATAGGTCTATGGAATGTGAGAAGAAATAAACCATTAAAAAAAGTAACATTGGCCCTAATATCATTGGGTTTCTAGTTCTGGACTGACAAAGATGAGATACACAAAATATATTCTGGAGGCCCTACAGGAGACATAAACAGTGTGGTGAAGGACTTAACAGGGGATTTGGCTATGGAGCAGTTGCTGGTGTGTTGGATAAGGAACGGATGCCAGCACTGTACACAGCTATGAGACTTGCCAGCTCAAAGTATTATCTGCTTATGAATTAAGAATGCATTTTGATGGAGCTCTGCTAATTTGCCTAAAGGAATAAGAGTAAGAGCTATATGAATAGAAAAATCTTTCAGGCTAGTGAGACACTGATAACCTCAATTATATGTAAGTTGTATGTATACACACACACACACACACACACACACATATATATATATAGGAAATATGATGTATTCATATTATTGTTTCGGGCAATTTTTGGATGCTGTACCAGCTGACTATATCTATTCTGACTTGAGACTTGTCATTTGCAACAAAAGTGAAAATAAGTTTTTGAGATATTATTCAGAACTATCATGATGATGTCCAGTGTCTGTTTTTCTTTATATATGTTAACGTTCCTTCTATGCTTTGTACCCTTCACTCCCCACCACTTTCAACCTACTTCCTCTTAGGCATGAGAGCAAAAATATATTGAAATTGATGATGGCTTCAAAGTGTGGGTCTGGATTAATGAATTATAAATGATATTTCCCCTAAAGTTGAATAGTTACACAAAGTTTCATTATAATTATAGGTGTACATGCCTTATCTCACTTATGTTTTTGAGGGCATGGATTTTTCCTTATACCTCTATGAACCCTCTATAGTGCCTTGAACAAAATAGGTGCTCGCTGAGCATTAACTGGATAAATAAATAATTCTAGAAAAATAGGAGAGAATCATTCAGAGATCAGTTGCCTTCTACATATCTTCTCTGGGTTAGGGATAGAAAAACTAAGAGACAGAAGTATCAAAAATTGTGTTCCAATAACTAATAGTGCTTTCTGGTTTCAAACTTGCCCTATTAATATTATTTTATTATAATGAATCTCAATCGTGCTACCAACATGGTAGAATATCAACTCAAGTTTGTAGAATGGGCTGAATTTTTTCCTCAAACTCTTGGTCTTGGCCTTCCATTCAAAGAGTTCACATAGCATAGTATAAATAGAAATCTTCAAAACTTGTTCTGATATACTTTGCTAGTAGAGGGACAATAGTTAGAAAATTAAATATTTAAGCCATGGAATCTGGGATCAAATGTTCATAGGTTTGAATCTCAACTCTCTAATTGCTAGTAACTTGACCTTGGTTCACATTTTCCTCCTTTATAAATGAGGGGAAATAGTTGTGAGAATTAAATTAGAAAAATCATATAAAGTATATGGCACATAGTAAGATGTTGTGCATGATAAAGTTGTAGAATAATGGGGAAGAAATGATCATTTTTCCTGATGAAAGTTAGAAGTAAATTTCAAGCCAGGCCTTAAAGGATGAGCAGAGGTTTGTTTTATTTTGCTTTGTTTTAGGCACTGAAATAAAGGAATAAGATTCCAGACAGAGAAAATATCGTGAGCAAAGTCACTGAGATTAGAAAATATACGATATGTTCAGGAATCAGAAAACCATCCATATATGGTCCATAGGTGACCCCTAGAGCATAGTAAAGAGTACATGGGGGACAGAGAGCAGGACATTCAAAGCCGTGGACTTGATCCTAGCACAGGGATGTTCGAACCTATCTCTTGACTCCCAGTGAATGATTTCTTTAATAAATACCAATCTTCCTGAAACTAGAATTTAAATTTTCAGCAAATTTCAGTATCACCAAGGAAGTTTAAATGCAGTCTACATAAATTACTGGGTAGAATATCTTTATTCAGCCCCCTGAAAACCAAGAGTCTACCTGTTCTGGGTGAATATTAAAGCCTTCTCAGCATGTGTCGACAATGAGGGCAGATGTTGCTGCCAATATTTTTAGACAGAATTCAGAGACCTGCTAAGAATTCTGAGCAGCTGAGCATTTTACTCTCCATATAGGCTATTAGTCATCCCACAGACATATCTTTAAATGCCTTAGGATGAAGTTTGCTCATCTAGATCATGCAATTCCAACATCAGCTGTTTGTTGATGGTTACTTAGTAATTGTGATTTAAAGAAGTGCAGTGGGGTCCATTTAGAGTGGACCAACCTATTTATAGAGAGGAAGGCCAGAATTACTGTCAGGCTTGGGGAAAATTATGGTTCTACTCATAATGACTTCTTACTCTCTCTATTACATTCAACTAAGGGGGAAATAACAACTGTATACTTTTAACTTTGTTTTTTGATTTGCTTTTAGGAGTGCAGTCATTACCATGAAATGTTCAGTAGCACGTAGGTGTTCAGCATATAGGAGGAGTTCAATGGCACATTATAGGCACATTTTCAATAAACATTTGTTGAAGGAATGAAATAAGCTGAGCCATACTTTTAAATCGTGTTTCAGAATCATGGAGTGTTGGTAGAAGTTGACACCTGTAACCATTTTATTATTATATGCAAAAAAGCAAGATTGATGGGCAGGTATCAGTTTACTGACCTTGAGGTCCCTTATTTCTTCTTTAGAAAAATGAAGTGTTTGAACTCAATGACAATTAATGTTCCTTCTAGCTCCAAAACTTTATGATTCAAATTCTGGTTTAGCTGATACCAGAAGTCATGAAATGGTCCCTTATAACCTTTGCCCAAAGTTAAATTATTTGTTTCACATCTGAAGCACTGCGATCCATCTTAATTTTTTTTTTATGAAAATAAGGTCTTCATTAATGGTTTGCTGCCTTATTTGAATGTTTTTCTTCTATGTGGCCATTGTGCCTTGTACGTGTCTTTCTTGTCCTGAAGTTATTTTTGAGTCCAGTCTCTCCTCTGGGCATCCTGAGAGGCAGGGACTCTGCCTTATTCGTCGTCGTGTCCTTTAAGTGCCTAACACCATGCCTTGCAGAACGGAATCCCTTCTTTACAATCCCAGGGTTATTTGTTTAACAGTCATCCTGGAATAATGGTTCCACCCTAATTTGTGGGTTTAATAAAACGCAGCTGCTGCAGCAGCCAACGCATTTCATCTCTCCCTCCCTCCCTGTGTTCTAGCCACGTGGCTGCCTTCCGATTCCTCGAACGTGCCAAGTTTCTCATGGCTTCTCGGACTATGACCTGCCTGGAATGCTTTTTCATGAGGTCTTCATTCAGGTCTCAGTACGAACGTCACCATCTGAGAGAGGAATTTCCTGGCCGCCCCCTCCAAGTTATCCATTCAGCAAACATTGCCTCCCCTTTATAACACCACTACCTGAATTGATCGTAGATTTTAAACTTGTTTTGCTTTGCTTTCCCACCAAATATAAGAGCTATAGAAGCATTGCGTGTGTTTTACCTTTCTTCCCTTCTGTTGCCGGCAGCTGGGAAAGTGCTTGGCATGTGATAGGAGCTTGTCGAATTATTTGTGGAACAACTCACGTGCCCTTTCACTCTGTCTTCACTGTCAGCTCCCTATCACCTGCTGCCCCTTTCCACTAGGTCTCCGCCATTTTCCCCCCTTTGTCTTTGGTACATCTTGGTCATTAAACATCACTCAGCAAGTTCATGGAATATTCTTTACCACATTTTTTTTTTTTTTGCTACCTTCAGTATTATCAGCCAAAAAGTTCCTTCTATCTGCCCCATTTTATGACTAAAAATAGGAATTGTAATCTGTAAACAAGTAAAGATTTTATTTTATCAGAGAACAGAGGGAAATTCTTTGAAATTTTAATGTGATGTTATTGCTAGACATTACATGATTATAATAATGGGAATGAAGCTGAAGGCATACCGGAAACTTGCCAGTTTATGGAATAAGAGCATGCTAATAATAATTGTTATTATAAGACTTCATTAGCACTGATACTATCTTGGTTCCATATATAGAAGACAGATAAATAAATAGCTCATCATAAGGCAAGGCAAATAAACTAATATTTAAAAAATAACCATAATTTGATGACATAAGAGAATGTTTTGTGTGTATTATCGGAATAGCTTTCCATGCAAGGAGGGCCCTCACGGAACAGTTGCCTCCAGAAAGCCCCATTAAAGAACTTGTAGGCAGAAGAATAAGTCGAAGCAGTTTCAGACATAATTCTGCTTTTTATTACATGAATCACTTTCACACCATTGTAAAAAAAATTCCAAACCTTTCCTCAGGTTGCCGTGGTAGTCTTCCATATTTGCTTTGCAATTGATTTCCCACCCTGACCCTACTCTGCCATGTGTCACAAAGGCAGTAATGTGTACTTCTCAGGTTTCTTGGCCAACTGGCTTTTAGTTAGACTCCACCAACTTGCAGGAAATCACACATGGTGGAAGGGGAAAACCCAGTGTATTTCTCCTCCCCATACCCCTGCATTGAGCTGTGTCTCCAGCAGGGGCTACATGTTCTCCCTGGTCCATTTCTCTGGAGGGAAGCTGTGCATCTGAGCTCTGGTTCATCATCTTTTCCATTTGCCCTTCCAGCTCCCAGGCATGAGCAACTTTCTGCAGTTAATATACAGGCCACCTCTCCAACTCCTCTTTTCTTTTTCGTTCTTATAAAATCTTTCTAGTTATTTCCTAATACAGATGTTCCTCAACTTATAGTGGGGATATGTCCTGATAAACTGATCAAAAATTGAAAATGTCCTAAGTTGAAAATGCATTTAAAACACCTACCCTAACAAACATCACAGCCGAGCCGAGCCTGCCTTAAATGTGTTCAGAACACTGACATTAGCCTGGAATTGGGGAAAATCATCCAACACAAAGCTTATTTTATAATAAAGTGTTAACTACTTCACATAATTTATTACATGCATCACTTTCATACCATTGTAAAGTTAAAAAATTCTAAGTTGAACCATCATAAGTCAGGGACCATCTGTATAAACTTCCTTCTATTGAAAGATCTGAGTCCCTTTGTTCTGAGATCTTGATTATTACAATAGCCTAATAGTCATCAGTTTGGAAATTTTTTTTTGTTTAAATTTCTGAACCTATGATCTTTAGAGAGGCTTTAAGAAAAAGAAAACCCATCTCCACCAACTTGGACCATATTATTTTCAGGCATTTTATGTTTAATCTCCACTGGAAAAAAGTAATTGAAGTTTAAGAATGATGGCCAATTCATACATAATAATAATGAAAGCATGATTTAAATACGATAATGGGAACTTTAGTTTTTAAAAGACCCATTTAAGTATCTAGGTAATAGAATAAAGAAGAGCAATAGCAGGTTTGCAATACAAAACAATTCACTGAGAGCACAAACAAAAATTGCTTTCTTAGAAACCAAGAATGTTTGCCTATTCATTGGATATAGACATCTCAAAACTCATTTTACTGAACCTTGAAAACAAGCCAAATTAAAAGTCAAATGATATTGAACAAAACATTTCTAGAGAGTTATATAACTACAAACAATATGTGAGGAAGATAAGCAAGAAGGAATTCAGAATGCTTCACGAATGATGCAAGCTGAAAGAACCCTTCATTATACTGAAAAAATAGCGTTGTGTGTTTCAATAGTCGATATAAGCTACAATGGCAGGGAGTGGGGGGTGAGGGAGGAACAATATTATTAGAAAATTAGAAACAATTAGACGTGTACTGTAAAAAGTTTAATTTATCTGAACTGAATACCATAAGACATAGACTGGCATCTCTTTCATAAAGATACATTAGCTTGAGAAGTTTTGATGTCACTTTTCAATGGTATTTTCTGATTTTCGGACTGTGCTTTGCAAAAGACATGACCAGAATAAATATGCCTCAAATGGGAGATTCTATGAAAAAAAGTTTTGCCTGTAAAACTTTGCTTTGTACATTGATTCTTCTTCTCCTGGCCCTTCACAGATGACCTCAGGTTTTTCCCTTTCTTCTCAGGCTATGGTCATGTACACTCTTGAGACCATGAAGACAGTTTCTTTTTTATGACTTCTTTTCTCCTCTCATGATACACCATGTTCAGGTTTTAAAAACGTGTCATTAACAAGAATCAGACACAAATATGTCCCGAGGAATACGTGATTGTTAACAATTCAAAATGTTGCCTATTCTAGGGAGTAATTTAAAGCTATGAAGTATTAAAGAGCCACTGATTTCAATTCTAGTTCCAACGCTTATTTATTCTCTGTGTGGTATTGGACAAATTACTTAACTTCAATTTATTTCGTGGTTTAGGGACGATAATATTAACATCACTATGTTTCTCAGGTTTCTTAGTTGCAAATAACAGAATCTACTTTGGTTATTTCAAGGTATATTGATTTTAAGGATATTAGGAAGCTCACAGAATCCATAGGAGCAATGAAGTAACAGGTTCAATTCTAAAGTTTCAGGGACAATGGACAATGCCCTAAACCATGAAGAAGAATTGGATGAATGAGGAAGCTACCACTACAGCTGCCTCCTGAGCCCAAGTTGAAAGCAACTCTTCTGAATTCACCACTGTCATGAATTTCTGCCTCCACCAGGCCAGAAAAATAAATGCTCCCCACCCCCTCACTATGCAGAGTCTCTGACCTCAGGAACATCAATTCTGAATGAGGTCTTGCATGGGTGGGTCAGTTAGGTTGAATTTATGACACATATCCCCCTAGCAGCAAAGAAATTTGGGGGAAGCAAATGTTTGTGTATACCTTGGGAAGGTGGGACTCATGAAGGAAATTATCAAAGCAACAGATGTCCACAGTACTACTAGATATGACAGAAGTAAGGAACGTTTGAGGTGATATACATAAAATGTTTAGTAAGTATTCAGCCCATAACACACCCTGAAAAAAGATGAGTTTTATTAATGATAGTTATATGAAGCGGGGTATGACCTGAATATCCAAAATAAGCACCAATTGATGGTTCATCAGGGAAAATTAGCTCAGCTACTAGGAGCTCTCATATGACTAGTATTCACGAAGATCAACAACAAGACCCGAACCAGTGAATATGCAGGCCATGAGCCTAGATATGGGGCTAAAGACTGGAAAAGCAGGTACAAGGATTCTGTAAATTCATACAAAGAGACACAAAGGGAAACCTGGCAAGCAGAAATTTGACTGAATAAAAATGAAGAAATCATGAGAAGTTTGATTATAAATAAAATCCTGCTTATCAAAGAATTCTTGATCTTTGGTGACTATTTTTGTCCTCTTATTTCTAAATAAAAGATATTTCTGACTGTTTATACTTTGGTTTAATGGCACTTATGAAAAGAGGGCTTTATTTTTTAATGGCATTGTTGAAATATAAAACATAGAATATGTATGTAGCAAAAGAAGCTTAGGACCCTTATATTACCCTCCCTTCTTATTCAAACTCTATTTAGAATTATACACCATTGTGTAATACAAAGGACATTGTTTTCCACCATCCAATAAGTCAAGTGGTGGTTTGCATGAAAGCCTGGATGTTGCACAACCTTTCCTTAGCTCTAAAAGATGCGCTTACATCCTGCCTCCCTTTAGCATATGAGGCACCTTCGGTTTAAAATGCAGATGTTCTTGGTTACAGTTGCTATGTGAGATGTTATGAGATAGAAATTACTGTCATAATTAATAATAGGTAAAGGTTTTACCTTTGATGCGCTGCATTCTGCATTTGACTGAGTCTTTTTGATCATATTTACTGTACATCTCTATCATCCCATTGGTTTTCTGGCTGTTTGTGTGCTTAGCTTGATGTCTGTTTCTATTTAGTCAAGCTTATTAATGCCTTTCAGTCTTATTTTCAACTGCTCTGTAAACCCATATGGTTTAAGTTTAAAGGGAGATTCACACTATTACACTCTTGGATATTAAAATCCACTTGTGTCCTTCTTCATTTTGCTGTCTTTAAAACTCGTCGTGATTTATTAAGAAGGTATGTATAATTTTGCGCTCACGGTAGCCAAAATAAAAACAAAGACGGCCTAGAGACTAGGCTTTCCCAAAGTCAAAAATTTTCGTAAAATAAAGATCCCAAATATATGTACAATCATTACTTCTTACAAAGCCTGTTCACATATTCCAGGGAGATATTTCATGTAACAAGTCATTGGGTGGATACTGCACGCTTTTACTTATCCAGCATCTTTTCCTCTTTCTTTGGGAGATAACATCCTAATTTTGCCTTGGGAAATGCCTCCTTTCTAACTGAATATAATATGGGTGAACCTTAATCAAGGTGACATGATGTCTCCTGGCTAAAGGTTGGGCACACAATTGAGATGCTAGTCTTCTTTCTTCTGGAATGTGAATATTGAGCCCAATTCCTCAAAGACCCAAAATAGTTGCAGGTCATCCATTTTGACCATGCACCCCTAAAGAGACGGTTTGTTAATTTCTGTTACCTAGTTATCCAGAGATGTTCTGGTTCTAGTACTTTGCAAAGCTTCAGTTTGAACTTTTCCTGTAATTTTAAGGGCCATTTGATATCTATTTAGTAAGACCATATGTTCTTGTTTCTTAGAATCTTTTATTTGCAACCAAAGAACCCTGAAACAAAAATCAGAACATGGAGTAGGAGCTGCTAACACCATCAGGAAAATATGTAATACTTGGAATTGGTCATTGGGAAAAAGACGTTAAAACACAATGACCAAATAACATATCAGCACCGCCGAATATTCGACATCATATGCCCATTGGAAACAAATATCTCAGGTACAATAAGTTATTCAGTTTCACAAAACAATTTAAAAAGGCATAAGAAGTTCTGGAACTAGAGTAAAGATAATATTGACTATCTTTAAGGTGAGAGAACGACAAATTGAAATGCATAAATTCCTGCCACAAAGCTTCAGATGAAATTCAGAGGCTATCCTGATCATGCTGAATCTCTTGCCTCACGTAGATAAGGGCTAAGATTACCAAGATACAAAGGCCAGAGTATGATTCACAAAGTTGCCTGAATTATAGTGACAGTTGAATTCACAGCCACATAAAGCTTTTTATATGAAGGTTAGGTAGTGGCCTCAGTCCTGACAATAAGAATGGTGATATCTGGAGAGGATTCAGAATGTTTGTAATACCCTAAACTCACCAGAAACTTCTGAAAAACTTTCATTGTTTGAGGAAGCAGAGAGCAGACTAATAATAGCTACCTCACCCCTACCCCTACAATCATTACAGGCCAGTATTCAGAACCTGATATCAGCATAGACAGGGGTGAAAAATATGGAGTCAGAGCAAAGAAATGAGATGTACAACTTGCTAACATAAATCATAAAAATCTGTGGCTTATTTACGGGGATGGATTTTGAAGGTACTTGATCAGAAAGCATGAAACAGTCTGAATTCTTTAATATAAATGTGCCTTCAGAATATTTACCCTCAATGTTTTAGTTCAGATAGCTGGCTGTGGTTCTAAAAGCTCTCTAGTTTGGTTAATGAAAACAGATTTAAAACTTTCTTCAGTAAGTTGTATCCAGAAATCCTGGGACATGGGTGATGTAGAACAATGGTTCTCAAGGTGTGGTTCCCAGACCAGCAGCATCAGCATCATTTGGAAACTTGTTAGAAATTCAGACTCTCAGGCTCTACCTCAGACCTGCTGAATCAGAAACTGTGTGCCCACTTACTCCCTATCTATGCTCTTTTAGAGAGCCCAGAAGATTCTCTTATTCAGGAAGGCTTTGAGCACAAAATCATAGCAAAAATCCTCTCAGCGCTTGTCTTTGGGATGGCAACACTCTTAGAAAGGACTACAATAGGGGACTCCTTCTAGCTTTAGTGGCCATAATCTCATGGTGGCAAAGAGACCATAGGTCACCTGTATATAGGCATCATGGCTGCTTAGGCAATCAAAATTTTTGAGGCTATGTCAACCCACAGATATTTCTGGAAGTGCTTAATTAAACATGTGCTAAAAAGATTTAAATTAATAAGAACCACTCTTTAGTTTTCTTTGATTTATTTAGTAAGCAAAAACACTGCAAGTCTGGTAAGTGAAAGTACAATTTGAGCCATCACTCTAAAGATCAATAGTCCCTCATCAGATTCCAGATCTGAGTCAATTATAGACTCAGAGTTCAAGGATGAAAGAAAAGTAGAAATTCTGGAAGAGGAAGTCTGTTATTACACTATTGGTGCTTATTACATAATTTCCATGTAGCTCTACCAGCAAGGGGTCTACACACATACATGTATCAAGGTAAAAGAAAAAAATTAAGGGGCATTTACTCAACTATGCCTCATGACAGATCTAAGAGGATCTCGAATATATCCAAGAGTCAATTTTCCAGATTTTTAATATACAGTTGGAATAGATGTTGTTAGCAACTGCCAGAATTCCTTCTTTAGATCTTTGAGTAAGTCATGGAGTAAGTTATTATAGAAAGGGATGCTGCTCCCTCTCCATATCAAAAAAGCAAATCAAAAGGCATTGAGCATCCCCGAAGGAAGTATGGTAATCAGCCTCTGTAACAGACTTGATAAATATAGACAAAGTGTAACATTCACGTACCAGTCACTAAACATAACGGTGGAATTAAAGCATTGATGATGAATGATGTCCATCTCGAGGTACGTTGGCATGGTGCAGTGGTCAAGAGCACCAGGCTATACCTAAGTTTGATCCCAGCCCTGCCACTTACTAGCTATGTAATTGTGGGTGTCACTTAACTTCTATGTGTGTAAATTTCCCCCTGTATAAAATGGAGATGGTAGTAATAATTCCTAATGAATAGGATTATTTTGAGGAATTAATTAATATTTACAAAGCACTTGGCACAGCATATAGTACATACTAAATGCTCTATAAGTTGTCATATGAAATCAGAAATTCAGAACTATTCCTTAGTTTGCTTTTATTTATTCAAGATCAATGACTATATTATTCCTGTAGAGCATTGTGTCAAGGGTTTAAGTTAATTCAAATCAAGTATATTTGATATGCTCATATAGATAATGGATGGTCCTTCCAGTGCATCTATATTTCTTTCCTAGGGCTGCTGTAACAGAGTATCACAGACTGTGTGGCATGAAACAACAGAAATTTATTTTCTCATAGTTCTAGAGGCTGGAAATCCAAAATCGAGGTGTCAGCCGGGCCATCCTTCCTCTTAAACTTGTAGAAACTCTTTCTTGTCTCTTCTTAGCTTCTAATGGTTTGCCAGCAATAGTTGGTGTTTCTTGGTTTGTGGATGCATTACTCCAACCCTGTCTTCACATGGCATTCTCCCTGTATCCCCACCTGTGTCTCTTCTTTTCTTATATGTCTACCAGCCCTATTTGGTTAGAGGCCATCATGCTTCCCTTCTCCTCATGACCATTCTTCCCTTTATGACTGAGTCTTAACTAATTATAACTGCAGTGACCTTATTTACCAATAAAGTCACATTCTGATGGACTCGGAATTAGGACTTTAAAATATCTTTTTCGGGGGAAATACAATTCAATTCACAACAGCATCTTAAAATGAATTATAATGCCTTTTGTTAGCCAAATGTTTTTGATTTTGCCACAGGTTCCACCACTCCATACTGTCTCACATCTAACTTGCTTTTTTATTTACATAACCTGCTTTTGCTCTGCTCTAGACCGTGAATACTGACTGACAGTTGGTTCACAAAAAGAGAAACAACATTATAAAAATGTCATATCCAAAACTGAATAATATTCCATACACCTAGAAACTCTCATGTGTCTATATTTGAATGCCATACAGAGTATCAGATTTTTAACATTTTTTCTTTTTAAGAGCTCAAGCTTTGGAGTCGGATTTATTTGGGGCCAGACTGCAGCTCCACCACTCACAAACTACAAGTCTAAACTGAGCCTTTTTTTATTGTCTATAAAATGGAGAAATGAAAATTCAGCATATAGAATAGATCTGATTATTAAATAGAATCACGTATGTGAAGTGTTTAGTATAATTCTCAGCACATAGTAGGCTCTCAAAACATGGTAGCATACCAGTAGCAGTAGTAATACTAGTAGTAGTAGCAGTAGTGGTAGTTCTTCTTAGATTGGTACTGATATCAAAATTGACAAACTTTAACCATGCATTCTGTTTTTTTATTACATTTATTGCTTGCATAGGTTTCTTTTTTTTTCTGATTATATATTTCATTTAACATTTTTTTTTCTAACAAAGGAAGGCCTTACTTCTTATTTGTCCTTGTACCACAGGGTCTCACCTGCTCTTGGCACAGACTGACCCTGTCTGTGCCCAACAACATTACACCAGCACTTGAAAATTAACTTCATATATTTTTTATATTTGGTTGCATCTTCTGCATGCTCTTAGCATTCAGACTTCATGTATCCTTGGGTCGACGTTTGCATTATTTGTTCACCCCTAGAGAAGTAAGCCAAAGAAAGATTAATTCATAAAAAATGAATGGTTGTTGAAACTCTTCAAAGCCTTGATTTACTGCATAATTAGTAGACAACACTAGAAAACAGAATATCTTTCCGCTTGCGAATTAAGTAAATTGATTAATTCATTAATTACATATGATAACTCCACAGATAGCATAATTGTATCACTGGTTAACAAAACACAGCAAAAGAATCAAGCATGTTTTCAACATGGTCACAAATTTAATTTACAATATTGGGTTCCTCTCTCAGAATCTCAATTAAAGATCTCAGGAAAGCCATATATAGTCAAAACACATTTCTAGGAGGGTTGTATCACTTACAAAGCATGCAACAATTAGAAATGATTCTTTTTGCTCCCAGATACTCATACTAACCAGAAAAGACTCATTTTTTTTTTTATTTATCATTAACCAAATATTACTGAGTGTTGTCTGTATTTCAATTACTTTCGTAAGCATTGGGGATAGCAGCAGTGAATGACTTAAACAAAGATCCTTGCCTTCATGGAATGTATATCTGAGAGCTGTTTTGTTCATTTTGATAGCCGCTAGACACAAGTAACTGTTTACATTTAAATTTAAACTAATAAAGATTAAGAATTCAGTTTCTCAGTCGCGCTAGTCAAATTTCGAGTGACCAATAACCACTCGTGGCTAGTAGCTCCTATATGGGGCAGCGTAGAAGAGCACTGTCAACATCGTAGAAAGGGCGCTCAGACAGTGCTAGACGACAGGGCGGAGATGGAGAACCAATAATAAATAATGAAGACGTTTTTAGACTGTGATAAAAACCTGGGGGAAGTAAATAAGAGGATGTCATAGAGACCATTTGGAGACTGGGGTGGCCACTTTTTAGAAGGTGGTTGGATAGACACCTCTGACGAGAATGCATTTTAACTAAAACTTAAAAGACTTCGACTCCGTGAAAAGCTGTCAAAGCAGAGGGACCGACAAGTGCAAAGGCGCTGAGGCATGAAAGAACTAGATGTGCGCGAGGGAAAGAAAAGAGGTAAATGTGGCTGGAGGAATGTGAAAGAGGGAGTAAGGTGCACAAGATACAGCTGGGGAGGAGGCTGTGATAAACAGTAGGGCTTTATGCTAAGTCCCATGGGAAATCACTAAAAAGGTAAGAAAGAAATGGCATATTTTGGTTAATATTTTAAAGTACAGGCTTCTGTGGGAGAAACAGATTGAATGGAGGCAAGAATGGAAGGTGCCTGTTCAAAAGATAAAATATCAGGGTAAGTGAGTTAAATGTGGCAATGCAGTTGGAAATCAGGATGGAATTGAAATATAATTTAAAAGAGAAATGACTGGAATGCTGATCGATTAGATGTTGGGAGTGAGGAAGAAGGAAAAATCAAAGACAACTCCTAGATTTCTACATTGGGTATCTGAGAGGGATTGATAGTACTATCTACTGAAGCTGAGATGACCAAAGGGCAAGTTTGTGGTAAGTTAACAGGATTTCTTATTTACCTATGTTAAACTTAAAATGCCAGTTAATATCTGAATCAGAATGTTAAACAATAGATAGTTGGACAGATAAATATGGAGCCTGCAGAAAAATACCAGTCAAATGTATTTGATGTTATCATGAAATAGATGGTATTTAAACCCATAAGATTGAATAAAATCATCAACGATGAAGAGAGGTAGAGAGGAAATAAAAGCGGGCCAAAGACCAAGCCCCGGGACATTCCAACATTTAACAGTGGGATCAAGAGAGTGGAGCCAGCACAGGAGACGGAGGAGGAGTGGCTGGGGAGGTCAGAGGACAACCGGGAGTGTGGCAGCATGGAAGCAACGTGAGTAGGGAAACTGAGGACAGGAAGGTGTCACTTATGCTATCTACAGCAGGTCTTTGAAGACCTTGTCAAGTGTAATTTCAACTAAATAGTGGGGACATAAGCCAGAACGGAACAGATAGAAACGTAAATGGGATGAAAAGAAATGGAGACAGTCGAGTGCAGAATCTCTTTAGAAATGGGGCAGAAGCTGCAATGAGACATAGTCTCAAAAGAGAACCCCTTTTAGAATGGGAAAGAACGGAGCAGGCTTAGCTGCTTCTGAAGCTGATGCAGTAGCGAGGAAAAAGAATGATGGAACTAGGGGGTAGAAGGGAGGACCTTCGGAAAGCAGAATAAGAGGGATACAGAGCACAAATGGAAGGAGTTGGTTCTTCTATCGTACTAGGAGGAAAAGCTGAAAATGTGGGTCCCGAAGCAGACAGATATGTAGATCAAGCGGTTGGCTTGGGAGGTAAAAGAGTTCCAGTATCATTGCTTGTAGCTTTATAACTTCACAAATTCAAAAAAATTCTCGAAGCCACAGTTGTAAGATACAGCTGTATCACCTTGGGCTCTGAGAAGAAGACATTTTGGAGTCTTCTGAAGCCATCACATGGAGACTGCATAGGACAGGGCTTTGGTATCATATCCTGACTCCATCTGTTATGAAGCATGTGACTTTGAGCACAGTATTTAAATTCTTTCATCCTCTGCGTCTTCATCTGTAAAATAGCAATTATCACATACTTAGCCCATTAAAGTTCTGGATAATATATATGAGGCATATATACATATGAAGTACTTTTGAAAAGACAAGCAAAAGAAACATAAAAGCAGCAATCAGAGATTGCAATCAGAGATTGAGGAGCAAGAGGGGTGCGGTACTATGAATGTCAAGGCAGGAGAGAATTTCCAGACTAGGAAATGGAACATAGACTCACATGATACAGAAGGAGAAAGGAGTCAAGCTGAGAGAAGGCACCGGATTTTCTCACTAAACTGTCACTGGTGACCTCAACATTACGATTTCTGTGAAATGGTAGAATGTATAGGATTTAGATATAAGCGAGCAGAAAGGAAACAAAAGCACATACTACTGTTGACGTACTTTTCAAGAGTTTCAGTGGTTAAGTAAGAAAAATAGATACCAAAAAAAAAAGAGTAGAACTGGAATGAGAGAAGGCCCTCTTTTCGTATGAAGAAGACGGAACCATGCTGTAAGCCGGTGGGAAGTAATTAATTACCTTAGGGGGAGAAGATGCAAGGGGGAGTGTCCATGGAAACAGGAGCAAAGTATCACAAGGGCTACATGGAGCTGAAACTTTGGAAGAATGAATAAGTTTCTATTCTTATAGACAGATGGCACGGAGGGCACAGGAGCTAAAAGGACCATGTTACTGGATGGTATGGCCTCTAAGTAGAGAAGAAGCAGAGGAGTGAATGCCAAGTGCAAATCAGAGATACTAGCAAATCTGAGATGTTTAGAAATGGGATGAGCAGATTTAACAGCATCAAACTTGGTAGGCTGAGAAGTCTTCAAAATTAGGATTTATCTGTCCAGAAAATGGATTTTCCCAATATCCTATTGTGGGGGTCACCCTTATTGACTTCCAAAAAACAGAAATGCCAATTTATTTTTCTTTAGTTATTCTTTATAAATTGTCAGTTCTCAAACAGGATACAGCACACCAGATCAGGTCTCTCCTTCTTATATTGCGGTTGAGTTTCTGATACATTATTCTAAGACGCTTCCCAGGTCACTCGTTACTTTGAGATTCCTTTAGCTATTCAAAAACTCTTGAGTCACAAGCTGGTGGATATTTTCACAGTTGGCTAATCAAATCTACTGTGTGTGGAATGTATTCATTTAATTCTTAGTAGAAAACCTTAGGCTGTTGTTTCTATGAAGACCACTAACAAGATGTGGTTAAAAATCAACCAACTCTCTAATTGATATAATGGGTGCTCATATTGGAATAAACTGTCCATCAGACCTTACCATTCTCTCTCCCTCCCACCTCCCTCCTCCCCTCCCTCTCTCCTCAACTCCACTGTCTGCACCCTCTAGAAGGCCTGAGCTGTACAACGGAAATGGTCACAAGACAAGTTATCTCCACTATGGCCTCCAAGCCCCTCACACCACTCCATTCATCAGCCGGCATTCCCAAACCTCCAGGTTCTAAAGAATTCTATTTCTGAGATATCTGGCAATGGCATATAATAAACAATGCCAGAGTGAATTAAAAACAAACTAATTTAACAAGCAATTTCTTTCCCCTACACTGTTTAAATTTACATAATAAACTGGCTATAATATTTAGCATACTTTTAATATTTCTCATTTGTTTACACTACAATTTTGTGCTTCAGACTTGTCCACTCACCAGAATATTGACTGGCCAACAAAGGGCACAGAACAGCAAATATTCCACTGGTAATAATTACGTGGATGTGAAGGAAGGGAGGGGTAGAACTGCTGTATTTTTATTGTTACTTGCATACTTAATATTCTATTAAAATGTATGAGATGACAAAATCTCAATGAACTCTTTAAAGCTGTTACTAGCAAACAAAGCATTCTGCCAAAGTATTAATATTAGCATCATTAAAATAGGTTTATCAAGTACACATTTATCTCCAGATTGGAAACAACAGCAACCTAGAGGAGACAAATGCCCTTGTGTCCTGTGGTATGAAAACCAACAGCCGTTCTAGAGCCACATAAAGTCTTCTTGTGGCTTTGCAACTAAAACAAACAAAATTCCTGAAGCCACAGTTATAAGATGTAATAAGAGTAAATGAGTGTATTTTTCATCACTTTGGGGTCTGAGAAGAAAACATTGCAGAGTTATCTCAATAAGGAAAGAGCTCAGATATTAAAATGCATTAACTTTACTTTAATTGATTTAAACAGATCCAGAGCTTTCAAAATGCACATGATGTTATTTTTCCATTAGTGGACAAAATAGATCTGTTTTAGATTGCTAAGCTCCATCTCTGTAGCTCTTGTCTGGTAGGGAGAAAAAAACCTCTCTATTTCTTGTTCTCTTACGACGCACTCCCTCCCCCCGCCCCAAAACACAGGAAACCATACACATATATTTGCTCTACCTAAATAATTTTCTTTATCCTTTCCTCAAAATATCTTTGAGTAACATCAATACATTGTTTTCCTGCAGCTCAGTCAGGGAACAATAACAACAGATAACATGAATTGAGTTTTTACTCTGTGGCAAGCACTGTGTTCCACATTTTACTTTGTTTAATCTTCAAATGACCTTTTGAGGCAGATCTTGTTATTATCTCTATTTATACAGATGAGGAAACTGAAGCAAAGAGAGACTGAGAAATTCACCTAGATGGTAAGCCAGTGCGATAAGTTATGGTGTCAGTAAGAGAGTTCTGGGACCCTTACTCTTTACCAAAACTTCATGATGTGGCATCTCAAGGGGAGATCATTATATCAAAGGCCAAGGTCCATGTTTCTTTTATACACCCTGAAAATCAAACATTTACATCAACCCCTCCCAATCTTCAGCTGAATTTGTTTCTTCCATCAGTTTCTTCTTCTCTGTTATGCTCTTTGTTTCTGCAGCATGATTTTTAAAAGTCAAAGATGAGTTGTCGAAGGGTAGAATCAACTGAAAAGGCTCACAAGATATCACGTCCAACCTCTTATTCAAGATAAAGACACTAAAGCTCAAAGAGGGAGAGTGACTTCTCACAGAACTTTGTGATGGCAGAGTCCTCTTTAGACCCTAGATCTCCTTAATGTCATTTTAAAAAACATGTTTATGGTGTCCAAAAGAAAAAAAAGAGGGGGAGAGGGAGAGTGAGAGCAAGAGGGAGAGGGAGAGGGAGAGGGAGAGGGAGAGGGAGAGGGAGAGAGGGAGGGAGGGGGAGAGAGAGAGAGAGAGAGAGAGAGAGAGAGAGAGAGAGAGAGAGAGAGAGAGAGAGAGAGAGAGAGAGAGAGAGAGGTATAAGTATAGGCTTCCATTTCAACTAACTCCTTTCAAATGAGTATTTCAATTTCAATTTTTGATCAAAACCCAAAAGCAGTCCCTGTTCTGATATGAGAAGAATGCGAGAATTTTTTGGTGTTTCTCTGGCAGTTGAATTAAATGATAATGCCTCCTCTATGTCCCTTGGTTCATACAAAATATTTTTTTTCTAGAGTCCCTGCAGATTGGAGTTCTACTTTTAATCTTGAGTTCACTAAGCACCTGTCAGGGCCACAAAGGAATGTTAGAAACATATGCTGATTCTCAGGAAGGTAATGTCCTAGGTGATGAAGAAATATGCCATCACCACCCCCATGCCCAATGTACCTCTCCACATGCAAGAATCAGCAAATGAAAGAATTCATGTTAGCGCACAGTGTGAAAGCCAAAACTCTCTATGTCTTTAATAATCTTAAAACAAATGCTATTGAATGGACTGCTTTAAGTGCTTTGTTTATTTAGGGAAATATTTCCAAAGGAAGCTTTCCTATGTGGGACCATGAAAAGCCTTTTATAAGGATATTAATTATATGCTGAAAGTTAAAAGTATCATTGAGCAAGAGTACTGCTGGATAAAATACCAATATGCCATCTTACAGATCTACTAATTTAGGCTAGTACTGATCCTAGATTTCCAGCTGAGAACTGGAATTATTTAGCAATTATTTAGCTGAGCATAAATATTTAGAGACAGTTTTTGCTAACAAATCTTGCCTCTAGGAGCCAGGCCCATAACAATATTCTTGGCGCTAGTTTTCCACACATAAATCAAGCGTCTAACTTCACACCTTCTCTATTTCATTTTTACTATTTTGTGTGTGTACCATTGCTCTTTTTTATTTCTGGCCTCTTTTTGTACCACCCTGTGGGATGGAAACCCAGCCGACTTCGCGTGGCCTGTGCTGAGAGTCTGAAAAACTACTCACGAGAAACAGGTTGGGTTCTTTTTGAGTATTCGGTTTTGGATTTGTAATGTTTATGATGGTTGGGGAGTTTCCAGGTCAGGAGTCTCACTTTTATAAAAGGTGCTTGCTGTTACACATTCTCTCATTCCCTTGTTTTGTGTATGTGCACACATGTGCACAGGTACATGTCCCTGATTTATGACATGAAAGGCTATGAAAAACATTAGGATATTTATTAACCTACAAGGGATTCCTTTTTAAATTATGAATATGAAATCGAGGGTTCAAAGCAATATGTACCCTTTTTTGGTGCAGGGTAGACGTTCCTGTACCTCATGGTTTTTAAATGCTATGATTCCTGTTAACTTTTATCCTTTGAAAATGTTCAGTCTCTTAAACAGTTCACTGATTTTTCCACTCTTTGCTAAAATTTCATTGGGAGCGTCACTGATAGCAGCACTCCAGCTGAGTTCTCTATATACGGCAAATAAATCATGTGAATAACAGTCCCCAATTTCACATTAATTGTTTGGAAATCTCCGCATCAAACATTTTGTTAAAAGTCTAGAAAAAAATAAATGTAGCTCTTTTGTTGTCGTCGTCATTGTTTTGTTTCAGAGTGATTTGTTCTAAATACAGCGTAACAGGCAGATGACTGGTTTGTGACTAGAGTATCTTTTCTGAGATGAAAAAGCAATACAAACGCTCTCCGAAAGGATGTCAACCAGGCACAAAGCAACGCAGGGACCATGGAATGGGTGTACCTGGGGAAATCCTTATCACAAATTGGATTGACAAGGAGAGCTCCATTCCTTCCCCAGCACACGTGTCTCTGAAAAGCTGAAGGGGAATCACAGTGCTTCAGGAATGAGAACTGGGAATTGCCTATATATGAGAGTTTCAAATTGCTCAGGCATTAAGAGAATAAGAACACGAAATGCAAATACTGCAGGAATGAAGGGGGAGAAGATAGGGCAGGAAACTCACAATCACTGAGAAATGGAACCAGAATCTGGAGCCATAGGCTGCAAATGGATTTAGGGAGATCGCTTGCGGAAGGCAACGAGCTCTCATCCATCCTGTTCACAGCTGACTCGGTGCATCTAAACAGAAAGGGGAGATGAGAATTTCTTCAGAATTTGATAGAGCATGAAAGTGGAAAACCTGTTTAGACCCTACTGGTCAAGATCTTTCCCACTTGTGCAAAAAACTACCACACTGGAATGAAAACTAAAAGCCAAGCCATGTCATCCGTAAGAGTCATTGTAACGGTTAAAAATTAAGGACTTTGATTTTTCATGCAGTAGCCCCTTGTCTCTTCTAGAAATTTAAGACATCAGTGCTTCTATTACCTCAAAGGTGTAACTAGCATGAAGATAAAACTATGAACTTCATTCCACAAAACTCACCAAGAAATGTGGTCAGATTTCTTTATGGTTCCCTTGGGTTACTTTTCCATTTCAGAGCTGCCCTACAAGGTAAGATTATGCTGAATTGTACCCATGTTTTTATTTTTAGAAGAAGGATTCCAAAATTCCTGTTTTAAAGGGTTTCTGTCCAATCAATTATGCCCCCGCCCCCTCCGATCATTTTATTATTATTTTGATAAACCCACTCTTTCAAGCTATGGGATGTGCATGTTACCAATTTTCAAAGTTATACGAATAACTACACATATTTCACACAAAGATTCCTGGAGATGAGAACAGTGAGCCCCAGTGGGGTGAAAGCACTGGCTAACAAGCATACAAGCAATTTTAAGGCCAAACCCAGGGGCAGAAGCAACAGCCTGGATTCTTTCTGCATTATATTCTCTCTGTGCTCTCAAGGATGAAGCGGAATTAGAATATTTGCATAGACTGGTGTCAAGGAAGCTTCTTAAACTTTGAGGTATCAGGATGTAAGAAATCAGTCCTATTGACTTCTCAAAAGAAAGCAAGAGCTTGCTCATAAAATGAACAATGTGAGATCATGGAGTTTGCTCCTGCAGTATTAGCTCCTATATTTTCTCTTTCTCCCCACTCTGTAGAGCATAGTAAACATTCTTAAGAAGAAGCAAAGTGTTCCTTTCACAGAGCGGTGACTGATCCACTGATTAGCACATCAGAGAGGGAGGCTAGATAACCGGATTAGGAGGTTAAATGCTGCCCGTGGCTGTTAGGACCATGGGCTGCCTCATTACCCTGCATCTAGACCCCGATCAATTGATTGTTGCTTTCTAGAATAGAAACAACCCTGCCCTACTATTTTGCTGATCTGACTTCCCTTCTTCATAACGGTGTTATCTACAAATCCCACAGAACTCTTACCAAGGGGCTTCTTATGTGCATACTGTGCACTGTGCCTTCCGGACTGCCAGCAACATAGAAAAGAGGAAGCAGACTGTTATTGAGAGCGAGGGCTCTGCTACTTGTTAGACCTGAGTCGGCTCCTGAGCAAGTGACTGAAATTCTCTAAGCCTCAGTTGCTTCCCGTGTCACATGGAGCTACTACTGCTGTCTCCGAGGGCGATTAGGAATATTCTATGTAGTGTAACCGGGAAAAAAAAAAATGCCTGGCTCACAATAAACTTGCAATAATGCTTGCTATTGGTGTCATTATTCTTAAATATGTTCAATAATATTTTTAGAATCGTTGCATGACCAAACAGGGAACAACTAGGCACAGGCCTCTGCCCTCAAAGTTGAAAGTGTTTCTTCTTAAAAGGTGGACCTGTGTTTTCCCTCGTGGCTCTGAAAACTCCCCTAAGGTTTTAATGTTCTACACACAGCTGGCCCTGAAGTGAGATGGGCTCCTACCCTGGAATCCTTTGTCTTTTTACCGGAAGCTAAAAATGAAAGGCTCGGATATGCTAGTGCTCCCTGGAAGAGCAAAGCAAAAACAGTAATACTAATTAGTAGCTACCAGAGCTGTTCAGCATGGCAATAAGCTGTAAATTTATGGTTTTGTTAAGAGTCAGGATACATTTGAAATCTTTTATATAATATTAGATATGAAAATACACACCATCTGGACCTCTTGCTGGTAGCCTTGAAATGTCTACATCTCACAGGAATCAAACCCATTTTACCTGCTAGGGAATAAAACACCTGTTTCACATATTACTTCACACTGGGTGATGAACATTTCTACCATCTCCAGCCAGAAAGAAAAAATGAAACTGTGGCTTCACATTGTTTAGTAGATTTTAAAAAGCTAGCAGGGTTGGGAGCTGTTTTACTCTCTGGTAGGAAGAAGGCTCTGCAAATCGCCCCCGTATTAATAGCAGCTCCCTAATAATTTGGGGGAGTTCTCTGCAGCCCTGCTTAGTATGGATAAAAATGCATTTCCCTCTCATTATAAATCTGTTTATGAAAACACTTAGTGAAATGAGCCAACTGCATCTTGGCTGCTAGTTGCATCTTGTAATAGATGGTCCCAAAGTGGATAGAAGGCTGTAATTCACTGGAGGAACTCTGCTGATGACATAAAATAGTTGAACAGTTTATGAATAGCCCTAGAATCTTGAAAGAGAGTGAGGCTTTGCATTCTTTCCTAGGACATCTGCTGTTATTCTATAGATATCTTCCTGCAAACTTAAAAAAAAAAAAAAAGATATGCATCCTTAGCATATCTTTCCTTTGCACTTTCCATAAATCCTTTTGTTCTTCAGCCCAAATCCAAATGCCTGAGAGGGAATTAGGCTGAATTTTTAAAATATAATCATAATACCATTATTTCTCTTAAAAATATCTTTAAATATCCAGTCATTCTTAATATTTCCAATTGTTTCATTATTTTTTAAACTTTGTTTGAATCAGAATCCAAATATGATTCACACATTGAATTTCCTCTTCATTTATTCCTTGCATAGTTATTTATTGTATAGTGATTCCTAGAGTCTGGACTTTGCTGATTGTGTCTCTGTGGTATCCTTTAATGTGGTCTCACATCCTCTGTATTTTTACATGTTAGTATATAGTATGTACAGTATATTCTGTATATTAAAGGCTTAATCCAATCCAGGTTTGATTTCTTTGATAAGACAACTTCATTGATGGTCATATCGCTACAAAAGAAAAAAAAAACAACCCTTCTTTCATTACTTGGCAATACGACATCTTTATTTGAAATTTTCAGCAGAATATGGCAGAAATGGAAAACTCACAAAAAAGAAAAGTCTATGCGACATTATATTGGTTTTCATTACCATTTCCATTTAATTAAGAGAAATAGAAGTAAAAGGTACTGGTGTGTGAAGAAAGAAGAATCTGCAATGCTCAATGTACAACTAATCAAGATTCGGATAACTTTACAATCATTCAAGAAGAGACAGGAAAACATCAGCACTATGAAAGAGAAATAAGAAAAGACCCGAATAGGTTAAAATGACATGCAGAGCACTACAGGAACCTGGAAGAACTCTCTGTGATATTCAAGATGAAGAAGTCCTGTTAATGCTCCCAGAAAGAAACTCATTAAAAAGGCAAGTAAATAGAATTCAAAATAGACATTGACCTCCAAACCCAACTTCATTATATGGAATTGAAATTCCAGAGGAATATGAAGTGACCTAATCGGAGAACCATTTCTTATGCATGATTCTGGTGCTCGAGATGACAAAAGAATTCTTATTTACACACATATGACAATATTCTATATTTAGGTGCCAGTAGCACATTATCTACTGATGGCACCTTTAAGAAAGCACCAACACACTTTTCTCAGTTATATACTGTGCATAGTGCAGTACTGGGTTATACTATGCCATTGATTTAAGAACTAACAATGAAAAGGAGAGAAGACACAGATGTATGAATGAGAAAGTATTTGCACTTGCACAGGGAAGAAATCTCATTAACCTTTAATTGTGCACAAAGAATTTTGAGATTGCAAATATGAATGCAATTCAACTACTCTTACCAAATACTCAAGTAGAAGAATGCTTGTTTCACTTTTCACAGTCACTGTGGTGAAAAATAACTTCCTTGGGTCTAACACGTGAGTATGTGACAACAAAAAGTAATAACCATAAATGTGCATCCATGTTGTTTGGACTTCCATGTGTACCTTTGGAAGATGTAAATAAAGCTTTTAGAACACTGTAGAGAATGCAGAAGAAAATATAGATGACCTAATGGATTATGCTGAGAGAGTATATGTCTGTGGAAGGCATGGCAGAGGTAGAAGATGAGAATTTCCAAGATTTCTACCAGAAACTTGGAGTGTTTATAGATCATTACCAAGTAACAATCATAGGATGAATGATGCCATGGAAGGCTGGCATAAAAAATTTCAGAAGTTTATGGTAGTGTACCATCCTTCAATTTGAAGATTTATTAATTTACTGAAGTGTTAAAAGATCAACAGCAAAGCAACAAACAAGTTATCATCCAGGTTCCTGGTGTAAATATTTGTATTACCTAATGAACCACGGCCCAAATGTCTCGGTGAATGTTTTGGACAGGACCAAATAACAAAGAATAGTTGATGTGGACCAGATGTTTCAATGGACCAAAGGCTCAGTGGATGTTTTGGACAGGACCAAATGTCTTGCAATGGTGTAATATACATAGTACATACATGTTCCAATATATAATACATACACATTATATTATCTGACAAATATAATATAGGTCTATAGATTGTAAATATCTGTTTTCATTATTATATTTCACTTTAGGAGCATTTCCCAATTATTCTTTGCACATAAATCTCAGTCTCAGAGTGTTTCCTGAGTTATTTGACCATACACTTATGTTTGTGTTATTCACACTTGCTTTCATGAAATGTTTCTGATTGCAACTTTTGCCCATTTTTAATGAATTGGGTTGTTGATTTTTTTCTTATGAATTGTGAATGTTATATATTCTGGAGATAAATTCTTTGTTAATTATACTGCAACTATTTTCTCTCACTTTCTGGCTTATCTTTTTGTAATCTTTATGGTGACTTGATAAACAGGCAATCTTATTTTTAGAGTAGTTTAATTTATTGACCCTTTTTTACATTGCTAATGCCTTTCTGTTTTATTTAATAAAGACTTCTACACCTTTAGGTCATAAATATATTCTTCATATTTACTTTAAAATATTATATTTGGTCTTTCGTATAAATTTTAATCTTTAGGTAATTAATTTTTATAAAGATTGTTATGTAGGGATTCAATTATATTTATTTCTAAAAGAATCTCAAATCCATACTTGCTGAACTCTCTTATTTCTAATAATTTGTAATTTTTGGAAATTTTTCTATATTGAAACTATACCCTTTTGAAAATCACACTTTTGTTTCTTTCTTTCTGGCCCTTAGATCATCTATCCTTTTCCCAGTTTTATTCCACTGGCTAGGAATTAAAATTCAGTCTTAGATAAAATAGGTAGTGGGCATTCTTATCTTGTTCCTGATTTAGAGGGACATTCTCCTTTTAAGAAAGATATTTGCTTTACCTTTTCCGTGACAGTCTTTATTAGGTTAAGTACATTTTAATTCCTAATTTGCTAAGGGAATTTTTTTTATCATTATTGAGTACTAAAATTTATTTGCATATATTAAGAAGATCATATATATTTTTGTTAATATTTTAAGGGCATAATCAATATTAATAGGCTTTTATAATGTTACACTGTTTTTGTATAAGCATGATAAATTCAACTTGATTATGATACATTATCTTTTTTTATACGCTTCTTGAATTATTTTGCCCATATACTGTTTTAAAAGTTTTTATCTATGTTCACATATAAAAATTACTTCTATACTCTCTTTTGTCTGGCTTTGATATTAAACTTGTACTGGATGCATGAATTTAATTGGAAAATATTTGTTCTGTTTTCTATGTACTGGAAAGTTTAGGTTAAGTTTGGAATTATTGTTTTTTGAAAGTTTTGTAGACTCACTTAAAAAACCATCTGGGACTTGTGTTTTTTTGTAGAAATATTTTTAACTACTGATTAATTTTTAGAGGTTATTGGGTTATGTAGGCTTTCTAATTCTTGAGAAAGTCTGGTAAGTTACATTTCTCTAGAAATTCTCACATTTTGTGTAAGCTTTAAATTTATTATTAGGTTGTAATGGTTACATGTTTGCTTAAAAGAATGTGTTTTCTTCTATTGCAATATTCCATGAATGTCCGGAATCACAAAATTCTTAAGTTGTGTTTTTCAAATAGTCTAGCTTTATTAATAATTTGGTCATTTTTAAGAGGTATATTGAAACATTTCACTATGATCACGGATATCTCATTTCCACCTTGATTTCTACCAAATATTGATTTATTTGTTTTGACATGTTTTAATGAAGTATAGACATTTAGGTGTTTTAATCTTCCTGGCAAATTGAAGCATTTAATTGAAGAGTAGTCTCCTTCCATGGAATAAACCATATCCAATAACTACAGTGCACTTTGTGGTGGGTAGAATTCTAAGATGTCCCTCATGATCTTCTGCCTCTTTGCTTTACACACTCAGCATAATTCCTAGAAATGTGAATTTGATGGCTTTTATCCCATGTTTGCGTTATAGCACAGTCTATCTTAAGAAAGAGAGATGATCTGAGTGGGCCTGAACTAATCATACAAGCCTTTCAAAAGTGGAGAGTTTTCTTTGGCTGGGAACAGAAACAGAAGTCAGAGAGGTTTGACACAAGGGACAACAGGGCAAGAACCTGGTCCCTGGTTAGCAGCCAGCAAGATGACACAGATCTCAGTCCTAGACCAACAAAAAGAATCAATTATGCCAATCACCAGATGCTGGCAGTAAATCTCTCCCAATTCAAGCCTCCAGAAGGGTTCAACCTTCCAACACTTTAAAATCAGCTTTTTAAGACCCTGAACATAGACCCTAGACGGATTTTGGATCCATGGAAACTGTAAGATAATATATTGATGTTTTTTAAGTCTGAGTTTGTGGTAATTTGTTATGTAGTTATAGAAAATCAATGCACTCTATTCCTAGAAATGTGTTTTGTCTTCATATCTATTTCGTTTGTTAATATTATAGGCCCTTTTGTTTGTATTATGGGTGTATGTTCTCCATCTCTTTATTTTCAGCTTTTCTATAGTCTTATAATTTGGGTATTATTTTGTAAATAGTATATGCTAAAACTTTAAAATCCCAGTTAAAGATTTTTGTCTTTTAACTGAGAATTTTGTCCAAACACATTTATTGTAATTATTAATATGTTTGAACTTGGGTCTATAATGTTCTTTTTTGTGCTTTTTAAAATGCCTTTTTCTCCCTTCTACCCTTTCAAAATGAATTAGCATTTGCTTTTTGTTTTCTTATTGAATAGTTCCTCCAATATTGGTTTGAAAGTTATATACTCTAATTCTATTCTTTTGGTGGTTACACTTGAAATTTTACTATGCATATTTAAGAAAAATATTGGCATGATCATGAATTTGCATGTGATTCTTATACATGAAACTATGAAAATTTTCCTATATTGTTTAAATTTAGTAAGCATGTAAACAAAGTAAGAGCTTTCCTGGTGATTCCTGGCCTTCTCACTTCACTTTCTCTGAAAAAAAGGGAGAGAGGATGTCTTCTTATTCTTCCCACCCTTACTCTGTCCATCATGATATCATTGTATGCAGGAGGAGCCGAATTCCAGAATTCTTGTTTATTACATGACACTGGGCAAGTTACTTATCTATCCTCTTTGAGCTTTACTTTGCTTATCTATTAAATGGGGTTAGTAAAACCTAGCTTATTGGGGGTTTTGTGAGGAGTCCATGAGATAATATGCATATAGCATTTTAGATAAATGTCTAGCATTCAGTAAAATCATTATTTTATTCAGTTTTGTTTTTCTTATTTGTATCATAACTTCTTTTTGCTTATACAACTTCTCTCTTCTTAAGACTATGTGTGTGTTTATGTATGTCTTGTGTCCATATCATATTCCATTTTGTCTTGCTAAATGATGCCTCCAAATTAGACAGTCTATTAAAGGCCTTTCTGTAGAGGATTTAGAGCACAAAGGCTGTCTCTGTCAAGTGGAAAGTGGTCCTTAGGGAGCACCATTCTGTATGTTCTCATAAGACTCTTGAATATAACATGCCATGGAATGAGTGAGCAGCCATAAATGATAACTCTAAGGAAAGTGTTATCACTATTAACAGCTTACAAGGACAGGGCAAGTTTAATAAGCTTATATAAATTGATACAAGTTTTAACCTAAGTATCTGGACTTAAGTAAAAGCCAGTGGAGAGCATTGCTCCAAAATAGACTTTCAAAAAAAGATTCATAAGATTTTAGTAGCTTTCTAAATTTGACCATGAATGCTTATACCTTTTAATTTAGTGGACTTGAAATGCTTTTCTTCCAAGTAGCATGTTGTAAGAAGGTTATTTCTGGACCTTCTCTGCATGTACGTATAAAATTAGCATCCTTCTTTGGCAACTGAACCTTTTCGCTTCAATGCTAACCCAACTCATCGGATTGTTATAAGTGAAGACTAATTAAATGTTCTTCTGCTTTCAGCTTAAACTCTTTATTGGCACAGACACCTAGGGGTCAAATTTGAACGCTGTGAGTCAAATAAATGATCAGCAGTACTACAATTACCTCGGAGCATGTAAAGTTCTTTTAAAAACCAACAGAATTACTGCTTTATGACAGCATAAAAACCACAATGTAATTATAATTGTTGATCCTCAAAGATTCAACTGATGTATAAAAAGAAGAACTTTGCTTATAGGGTGCCTCAGACCCTCACATCTCTTTCTTTCCTGAAGTTGAGCAGCTGCAATGGAAGCAGCCAAAACGGCTGCCTTCCACAGGAACAACGAAAGCCGTCCCTGCTGCTGCCAAGATAGCTAGAACCCATGCAGGTAGAGAGGCCAACGCTGTTAAAAGCATGCAAAACGTCGCTACACAACAGCATAAAGAGACCTGTCCTGGGCCTCTACTGCCAGGGGCAGGCAGGAGAGTCCTTTGAAGACCGAAAGACACACAGAAAACCATGTTGTTTTCATTTTGCAAGGAACCAGTAACATTACAGGCAGAAAATGTTGAATGTGGGACTAGATAAGCAATAAAACAAGGTTTCATTGTATTTCTCCTTTCAGAAAATTCACCAAAATGAGAAAATTAAATCATTCTGCAGCAAGGCCTCATGAAAAAAAATCTATGGGGTGCTTGAGGAAGAGAGGTGTATACAGAAGCTGGGCTCATTTTGTTCCAAGGCGCTTTGAATTATTAATTTTATTTAATTATTCTTCCCAATAGCCTTGTGAGGCAACACCATTTTACAGATAAGGAAATAAAGGTAAGGCAAATTTCAGAAATAATACTCATGTTACTTCTATCACTAGTCAGATATTAATGTACCAGACATTGAATTAGTGAATTAGAAAACATTATATCACTAAATATGGGCAACAATCACAGGGATAGGTCACATGATCCCACTGTCACAAGTTAGAGGAGAAGGAAGTAGAGAAGTATAATAATTTCTCCTAAGAGCAAGTTGCAAGGGAATAGCAGAGCCAGAATTCGAACTCGAGCTTGTTGGATTCTGAAGTCTCATAAATACGTAACTGTCCTCATCGTGGCTGGTTGTCCAGTGTCAAAGCAAAAACTGGGATGGCTCCAACAGATCCTCTCTTTGTGGCTGCTACACAGGTGCTACAGCCCATCGCGTGGCCATGATAATGAGTTCCAGCCTTCTGCATTGATTGCTTTTGCTGACCCTGACATAAACTGCTATTCAAGTCTCCACATCTCTTTTAAGATGTAAGGGAGGTCAATGGCCAGCTTGGATCATTTTTCTGGGGACTTTGGTGCTCTGTGTAGTCATTCCCATTGCCCTTTCCTCAAGGTACAAGCCTGCCCTAGGCATGGCTGGTAAACGCAGGCTATGGGGACCATTCTCCTTAAACCACTCAACGCAGCCTGGCTCTTCCCACCCTCATGGTGATTTATCTGTGAGATCTTCTTGCCTGACTTTGGGCTTTAGAGACCTTTTTTTTTTTCTCTAACCCAATGATTTTCTGAAGAATTCAGTATCCTGTGGCAGTGGTGGGTTATTCCTGCTATGGACTCATCAGAGAAGAAAGGCAGCATCTCCCTCATTTCTCTCAGGTGAGCATTATGTTTCTAAAGGACTGACTTTTTGCAGAGGTGGGTGGTGGTACAGGGAGGGTGAAAACAGTGTTTTCTGTATCAGAGCAAATAGAGAATTTGAATCCTGGCTTCACCTTGTGCAAGTTACTGAACTTCTCTGTGCCTCAGTTTTTTTTTTTCATTTGTCAAACAGAGATAATAGTGCTTACTTCATAAGATTATTGTGAATTACATAAATGAAAATATGTAAAGTGCTTAGAATATGTTTTTGACCCATAATAAGCATTATATAGTATTTGTTCAATACAATAAAGAGAAGCTCTATCAAGGTGTTTCTACCATATTGTCATAAGGGAGGATGAGAAGAATCTATATACTTCAAAGACTAAGGTGATCCTGACTCTGGATGATTCTAGAGTCTGGGAGTTAGGTGACAGAAAATTATGCGTACTACAGGAGACAGAGACCAGATTGCCATGCATGATATAAAACAAACTATACACTTGGTTTTTGTCCCTGGATGGAATTTTTGGAGTAATAAGGGTGTCTTTTCTATGCTAATGAGATGTCTGGTGGCTGGGAATGAAACCGATCACCAGAAAGACCAAAGCATAATTAGGGGATTGGAATTTTAAGCCCCATCCCTGACCTCCAACATCCAGGGAGAGGAGAGGGGCTGGAGGTTGAGTTAATTATCGTTGGCCAATTATTTAATCAATCATTCCTACATAACGAAACCTCCATAAAACTCCTAGATGATGAGATGTGGGGACCTTGTGAGTTGGTGAACACATCAGATGCTGGGACGATGGTACACCGGGAGACAGCACGGAGGCTCCCACACACCCTCCCTCCCACACCTTGCCTTACACGTCTCTTCCATTGGGCTCTTCCTGAGTCATATCCTTTACAATAAATGAGTAAATATAACTAAAGTGCTTTCCTGAATTCTATGAGCTGTTCTAGTAAATTGTAGAACCTGAAGACAGGGTTGTGGGAATCCTCAATTTATAGCCAGTTGGTTAGAAGTACAGGTGGTAACCTGAGACTTGCAATTTGTGTCTGAAAAGGGGGAAGTCGTGTGGGACTGAGCCGTTAACTTGTAGGGGTCTGCTCTCTTTTGAGGTAGGTAGTGTCAGAATGAAATTGAATTGTAGGACCCTCAGTTGGTGTCTAGAGAGTTGGAGAATTAATTGGTGTGAGGAAAACCCTACACATTTGGTGTTAGAAGTTGTGTTGTAAAACTATGCAGACAATGTGAACCCCCACAGGAGGTTGGCTGCATGGTGCCCATGTAGGCTGGGCTTTCAGGCCTTAAAGGTTCCAGGGTTTGAGGTTGCTAAGTAAGGAGTGGAATGACATCAGAGCTAGAATTTTAAATAATCCATGTAGGCCTAAGCTAAAAACTACACAGGGGCCTGAGAACCTTGTCTCCCTTCGTTATTCTGGATTGTATAAATCCTTAAGATACTGTATAATTAAAAGTAGGAGAAGAGGGCCCTTGAAATTGAAAATTGACAATTGTTGAGTTCCTTATCAAATTTCTTGAGTGGTGGCTAGATCTACATTTAATTTGATTTATTTAAAACAAGAAATGTGAAGTTTTTCGCTCTAAAATCTATCAGTTATATTTATTTTGCTTTTTCTTCTTTAATCTGCCAGTTTCATAAGTATGAGAGACAACCTAATACTTGGATAATTTTGCCAAGTATTGTGGAATTTTATCATGAATCATGGGAAGCAGGAAGCAGGAAGCAGCCAAGCAGTATGAAGGTAGCCTATAAGAGGAGAGTTATTTTACACCAAAATTTACCTTTCTGGAGGTAGAAAATGTAGTGGAATATTCATTGCCTTCCTATCCCCTTTTGATGCCTTAAGAGAGAATACTCATAAAAAGGGATGGCGTCATCTTCTGAAAGGGCATTTACATCACTCTAAAGCACTGAACTTGGCTTCTGCCACACATATCCAATATGGTGGCTGCTGGGTGTTGAAACTCAACACATGTAACAACTCACTATGATATCAAGCTGAGAGAGCACTCAGAGACTGATGCTTCTGTCCTTCTCCTAGGAACTTACCGAAAGTCTTGGATGAGATGGGAATCTCCATTTTTAGAGTTGACAGACTTAGGTCTAAATGTTTCAGTTATCTGAAATAACAGATGTTTGTTATTGTCCTCAGAATAGCATGATGGTTAAAAGGGCAGGGTCTGGTACTGTAGTACCTGGTTTCAAATCTTGGCTTTGTTGTTTATTGGCTATGACACCTTGAGCGGGTTGTCTTACTTCTTTGAATTTCAGTCTTCCACTCCCTGTGTTATAAAGAGAACAATAGACATTTAATTGCTGTAAGGATTAAACATACAATGCACTTGTAATTCATAAATACAACGCACCTGTAATAATTCTGCCCCATGATAAGTACTCAAACGTTGGTTATCATTCTTTTTACTAGTACTATTATTCTTCACCCTAAAGAATCTCTGATGTAGTCATTTTTGGCCATGCAGGTATGCACACCTGTGGCCCAGGCCATTGGCTTGTCTCTACATTGGATATTCACTGAGATGTCCCAGCTGGAGTTTAGACTCTGTTCACCACTAGAGATCAGAAGAGGCATGACATTCTGAGTGGCATGTGGTATGAACTCCCAGGGTCTATTGTATCAGACAATAAAAGAGCTTCCTGGAAGACTGGTGAGGAGTCATGTGAGACACAAACTCACTATGGGAACAGAATCATTGCATTAATGGCATGGCTGAATAACAGCGGCCAAGTTGTTGGAGATGAGGAGAGGTTATTTCGAACACATTGGGGGTGTCAGGGGAGGCTATTCTCCTCTCCTCATCTCCCATTGTTATTGAATCCTACAAAAAATAGGGGATACGAGAAAAACCAAAAGCACCATTTTCATGGAAACCTCTGTTAGGCCGTTAAGAATCCTCAGGAAGCTCCCTAATGTAATCGTTTTCCTTTCTCTCGAGAATAGAAGGCATTAATGGATTGTTTTCAATTTTGTTCCTTTTATGCAAAGGAAGCCTGGGAAATACCAATCAGATTCCTAACAGCTGTTCATGGGGGGAATGTGAATGTTTTTACTGTGGGCAAGAATCATCTATTCCTTTCTCCTGGTGATGAAGAGAGTCTGGGAGGTTGGTGAAGACTGAAAGAACGTGCAATTGAGTCTGCTAATCCAGGGTGGTCAAAGTAAACTGAACAAGCCCCTTCCTCCAAAGCTTATAGGCCTAATGCTTTTTCAGAAATTTTGGCCTGGCTGACCTGCATTCACATTGCAAAATTATGATCTGATAAAAATGAACTGGAAATTTAAGCAAACATAATCTGTTGGGAGGATCTATGGGAAGAACAAGGGATTATGGAAGTTCTCATACTCTGTGTAATCGGGAAGAACTCTATGTTTGTAATAAAGCTCTGCGGTTCTAACTTCTCCTTCCATTAACTTCCTTTTCCCTTCTATAAACGCCCCTCCATCTTGGCACGGAGGCCAGAGTGTGCACGTGGCTTGCCATGTCTGCATGTGGTTGCAACTTTTCTTTTTCCCAAATAAATCCTTTTTGGTGATGAAACATCTAGTTAGCAGATCAAAGAGTGTGAACTTTCGGTCATTCAAGAGAAGTAAGTTCTGGAGCTTAACTATACAGCATAATGCTCATAGCTAACGATACTGTATTGTATACTTAAAATTTGCTAACAAGGTAGATTTTATGTTAAGTGTTCTTATTATACATCAAAAATTACAACAACAACAACAAAACAACAACAACAATAATAATAAAAAGAGTGGGAGGAAACTTTGAGAAGAAATGGATGTTTCTGGCCTTGATGGTGACGATGGTTTTACAAGTGTATACATATCCTCAAACTCATCAAGTTGTATATATTAAATATGTACAGCTTTCTATATGTTAAATATGCCTTAAGAAGAAGGTTTAAAAAACAATAATATAAAATAAAAAAAAAATTGGGGGGGGGTGGAATATCTTTCTCTGCCCCTTTTCAACACGGAACTGTTTCCTCACCTGGACATCTTTGGCTCTGGCCCAAGTCCAGAATGATACCAGAGGCCTCTGAAGACAACTGTGCTGGCCGTCTTGTTTTTTGCCTGCATTTCAAACAGATTTTTACCTAAAAGAGTGCAGCGATATGTCCTCCTCTCCCTCTACTCAAACTTTTAATCTGCTCTGCCCTCTGCTTTTTTACTCTTCCTTCAAAAGAGGTGTTTACAAAGCCCTGGTATAAGATGAGGAATTTATCTTAAGGATAATACACTCTACCCCTCAGAAAGGAATGAGGCAGAGCAACAGTTACTCTGAGAATAAGAATAGGAGGCTGATGAGACACACCATATCTGCTTGAGGCATGGAATCTGGCTTCCACTGAACTCCAGCCTATTTTTGCATTGTGACTGGCCAAGGAACTAGAAAGCAAAAGCTGTGGCCTGGCCAGGATGCAGCGTGAATAGAGTGCAGCATAGATATTTTACAGAAGATTAGCTCACAATGCCCCTGGAAATAAAGAGCTCTAACAGGGGCTGGGGTCAGAAAGCCTGCACCTTTGTTACCCTCTAGGGCTTGCGTTTGGTCCCAGGCATATTCCTTGATGATTAACTTTTTGAAATCCAGTAAAATCTCTTGTTCTGGTGATTTGTTGATGAATTTGTCTACAGGCCACCTCCCAGGGAGCTTTTTAAAACTTCTACATATCAAAGGTGTTGAATTTTACATTCCTTAAATAGAATGCAATTTATTGTCAAATGCCTTGTTGTTGCCCTATTTATCTGATATTGCTAATCTGACTTAATTTAACTGAACTAAAAAAAAAAAAAAGGCTGTTTGGCGCCACAAAATGCAAGGGAATCCTCTTCTCTTTCTAATTACAAAGCTTGTTGCTTAATTGTTCAAATATTTGTGGGTTTGGCAAGGTGAGTGCTAATTTGTTATTTTAGCATAAAGCTGGAAAGGTTAGGAGAGTGCTAAGAAAATTGAGCCTAAGCGCACGTGACATGCTAAATTCTTGGGAGAAGCAGAGGCTCTAACTGATAGGACTCCACAAGTAGAAGCTTGCAGAAGAATCTCAAAGGGAGCTTTTTTGGTGGTTATCAGGTACACAATAAGAAAAACAGGCAAGAACCCGTTTCTCTGTATGAATATGCCTTCATTTGCTCACTTGCTGCATTTATTTGATTCCTACTTTAGAAATTGGTTTAGGGATTATAAGAGAGAAAGTGATTTAAGGAGTCATAATGCTTCGGCCTGAAAATTCAAATACCCAACAATGAAAAACAATCAAATAATTAAAAACTGCAGATATGTCTTCTTTTATGCATCTCTAAAATAGGTGTAGTGTCCTGTTAGGAAGATGAATTAGTTAATGACTGGGAAGCACTTAAATACCCTCAGAGGGGAGCTTTATTGCTCTATTGGGTTTATTTGTCTGAGTTCAATGTTCTGTGGGCAAAGGGCCTGCTTCTCAAACTTTAACAGGCTTGTGAACCCCTTGGGTTCTTGTTAAAATGAGGGGTCTGCTTCAGCAGGTTTGGGCTGTGGCTAAAGCGTCTGTGTTTCTGATAAGCTCTCAGTGAGTTCAATGCTGCTGGACCACACTTTGAACAACCAGGGTGTAAAGTCTCTGTTGGGATCAGCTGGAGAGTTTTTTAAAACTCCCCCAAGACTCTTGCCCAAGCACTGAAACTTTTAAAGCCTGTGCACTCCTCCCCACACCCCACCTTGAGTCTAAAGTGCAGTGAAGTGAGGACCACACAGGCCCACTCCAGAAGGCTGTTGTAGGGATTAAATGAGATAAGGTAGCAAAGTACTTAACCCACATAGTAGTCCCTCAATAAACCTTGACTGTTTTAAGCAGTTTTGTCTGTGACAAGATATACCACCCAAGGTGCAGACAACACCAGCCCACAGAACATCAGTTGTGGCAGATGTCAAGGTCAGTGACAGATGTCAAGGTCAGTGGCAGATGTCAAGGTCAGCGGCAGGACAGGGGAATCTTCAGCCCATATTAGAGACATGGCAGATATTGCTATGCAAGCTAAACAAGAGAGGAGGAAATGGGGCATCTGTGAGGTCATGTGTCACAGCACCTGAGGATTCTTGGAACTTGAGAAGGAACCTTAAAAGAGGGGCTTAACATTATGGACAACAATATGGTAGTTTCTCAAAAATTTAAAAATAAAATTAGCGTATGATCCAGCAATTTCACTTTTGGATATATACTCAAAAAAATTGGAAGCAGAGTCTTGAAGAGATATTTGTATACTCATATTCACAACAGCATTATTCACAGTAGCCAAAAGATGGAAGCAATCTTTTGGATCCATCAGTGGATGAAAGGATAGATAAAATATGGTATATGCATACAATGGAATATTGTTCATCAGGCTACAACATGGATGAACCCAGAGGACATTATGCTAAGTGAAATAAGCCAATCATAAAAACACAAATACTGTATGTTCCCCTTGTATAAGGTACCTAGGGCAGTCAAATTCATAAAGTCAGAAAGTAGAATGGTTGTTGCCAGGGGCTGCAGAGGGAAAATGGGGACGTTGTTTGGTGAGTATAGAGTTTCAGTTTTGCAAGGTGAAAAGAGTTCTGGAGACTGGTTGCACAACAATGTTGATGCACTTAACACTAGTGAACTGTACACTTAGAAAGGGTTAAGATGGTAAATTTTATATTACGCATATTTTACCACAATTTTTGAAAATTAGCAATAGAAAAAAAAGGTGGCTCAAGGGTCCTCAGAAAGAGTGTAAGAGGAATCAGAGAAATGGTGGCTGTTACTGTGAACTGTCATTTTCCCTAGATTTCTGGTCCCTGGAAAGTGCAGGGCCGTGAGAAGGATGTTTGTAAAAGCATCTAGTATAACATTGACTATTGAAATGGTAACTTTATATAGAGAGTAATAATTGAGAATTTACTATGTGTCTAACATTGTACTAACAACTTTATTTTCATTATTTACATTTATTCTCATTTTAACTCTATGCATACCATCACATTTTTCTGATGAGGAAACTGAGGCTAAGAGAGGAGGCTAAAGATTTCTGAAAGAGTAAGAACTGAGATTCAAACTAAATCCAAACTATGCTCTTACCTACCACACTAGCCTGTATGTAAAACATACTGTTAATAAATATTTATTTATTTTTTAATCCTAAAGGCTCATATTATATATTGGTTAGAAAATGCGACCTACTTAAACTCTGTCACAAAGAAATAGTGATAGCTAAATAATTCATGTATTTAATAAATGAATATTTTACCTCAAAAGAAAAGAAAAGGAAGTGTTTGGATTGAAACAAGAATGCATTTAGAACCACTCAGACCTTGTGAAGAGTATATGATGATATATTATGTTACTAGAGATATCTTGGATTAAAAAAAAAAATAGTTAAGCAATGGCATTTCTTGAGTTCTGACTCCCTGTATAGATTTATACTACTTTACAACTAAATGAAACTTGATGTTATTTTCCTAATGCTTCATTTAGAAATAAAAGCAACATTAAATACCTTATGGAATGATACAGGGATAAATAACTATATCTGAATACACAGACATACATATATGGGAACCACTGTGATTCTGAAAAACAAAAAGACAAAGTCCTTGTCTTTGAGAACAGTCTGAGGAGATGCAACATAAATTCATGGAATTATTCAGAGCAAGACTTAATAAGGTAATATATTCCCTCTATATTCACCTCTTCCTATGAGATAGATACTGTTGCTAGGTATTTTGTAGACCTTATTTCAGCTGACCTTCACAGCCACTCCAAAAGCTAAATAGTATGACCCCTCATATACAGATGAGAATACTGAGGACCAGATAGGTTGAGTAACTTTTCCAAGGTAATCAGCTATTCAGTAGCAGAGCTAGGATTTAGATGCATGTGTTTCTGACTCCTAAACATGTCAGACATACATCGCATAGGGTGAGACAGAGTTTTAACAGGCAGAGTAAGTGGGAGCTTACAAAGGATGACCTCAAAGGCATTGGGGTGGTGCTCCTATCCACTGCCCTCACCTCCCACCAGGTTTCCTTTCCTAACTGCATGACATTCTATATCATTAGTGATTATTGGGCTATTACATCGTGTCGCAGACTATCCCTTTTCAAAACAAGGTACTTACTCATGACGGTGTTCAAAAGTGTGTATATATTTACTCCATAATGTGGACTAGTTTATTTAGCCCTTTAAGCTCCTAAAAGCACCTGAGGTTTGAACATCAAGGAAATGGGACTGTTGACAGACTGGTCAAGAGATGGGATAACTCTGAAGCTCACGTGGAAGAAGTCTCAGTGGTTAACAGAATCATGGGGCACTGGGTGTCTAAGAAAATGGACAGATTGAGGAGCACACTTTAGATCCAGTGCAACCTTTCTACTTCACCATTTATTAAGTGAGTCTTGAAACAACCTTTGAAAGAAACTTTCGGAAATAAAAAGAGGGCCTTCGTGACGTAAACCAAGATGGACCAGACTAGTGGACAGTAAAGGAGAAGGAGATCTATGTTGGGAGAAGTGAGATGGAGATTTGTTGGATGAGATGAGGTTCATGGCCTAGCTGATGAATCAATGGAAAGTAAAACTAGAGGTGGTAGTGAGCCACTGCATATTTTAGAGTAGGAAAGTGATGGGTCTAGGATAGCAATAAGAATGGCTTAAAAGGGAGGAGCAAAACAAAAGGTTTTGGTCACAAGCTCAGATGCTGATGAGTGGAGTAGTGACCATTGAAATGGAATATAGGAGAGAAGCTGGGGGAATACGGCAAAAGATTAACAGGCAGGATTTGGGGATGAAGGTTATCCCTAGGGACCTAAGAAAAGTCCTTAAACAAGTGGGCAAGTTTAAGAGAGGAAATAATGAGTTCAATTCAAGATTATATGGATTATTATTGGTAATAATTCAACATCAGATTCCCTGATTTAAGATAAGCAAATTTTTTTATTCTTTTAAACACTGTAGAATTATTTAATTATAATAATACCAGCCAATATACATAGAGCACTTTATCGATTCCTAAACACTGTTATGTATTTCTTCATTGAGCAGCTGGAGTTGAAATTTGAATCTATGATTTCTGGCTTTACCTAGATTCCATATTGACTTCTCCAACCTGCTTGCTGGGCCTCTCTCCTTCCAGGGAAGGAAGGGTATAACATGGCCAAATTAATCTGAAAGAAGAGTTTCAGCCCTAGGTGAGAAGGGCATATTTGTCTACAAAAATGTCAGCAGCACTTATGGAGACCTCTTAAAGAAACTATAGGTTGCAGTTACTTTTCCTGTAAATTGAATTTTCTCGGAATTGTAACCATCATATAATAGAGTAGGCATCTTTGTTATCTGTTCTGCCCTTTACTATTTTGGTACTCAGTCTTTAAAGTGATACAGAACATGGTCAATCCTTAGAGTGAATAATGAACTTTGCTGGGGACAAAAGGTCTTGGTTAATGTAGCTAGCACATAACTAAGCTGGTACTGGAGTGATAGATCAAATAACCCTGTCCAGGTCAAGCACATGGGAATATACTGTTAGTTTTCTTTTATAAAAATAGCTTTATTGAGGAGTAATTTACATACTATAAAATTCATTAATCATAAGTGTACAATTTATTCATTTTTGGTAAATTTATAGTTTTGCAATCATCATCACATTCCAGTTTTTTTTATTTTCACATATCTATGACTCCTAAAAGTTTCCTCATGTCTATTTCCAACTAATCCCTGCTCTCACCCCTAGCTCTAGGCAATCATTGATCTGCTTTCTGTCTGTGTCAATTTGCCTTTTCTAGACATTTCATATAAATGAAATCATACAATATGTGGTCTTTCAGGTCTGACCTCTTTAACTTAGCATATTTTATGATGTCCTTCCACGTTGTAGCAAGTATCAGTACTTCACCTCTCTTTATTGCTAAATAACATTCTACGATATAGATATATCATATTCTGTTATCCGTTCACCAGCTGATGGGTGCTTTTATTGTTCCTAGTTTGGGGTTATTATGAATAATACTTTTTTGAACATTTGCACATATGTTTTTGTGTGGACATATGTTTTCATTTCTCTTGTGTAACAAGAGGCATGGTTAGGCATGGAAAGATTGTTTAATTTTTTAAGAATTTGCCAAACTGCTTCTAGAACAGCTATAAAACATTTTATGTGTCCACCAGCAATGCATGAGGGTTCCTATTTCTCCATCGAAACCTTTTCCAACATTTGGTAATGGATGTCTTTTTGATTAGGGCCTTTCTAGTGGATGTACAGTTGTATCTCATTGTGATTTTAATTTTCATATCTCTAATGACTAATAATGTTAAGTACATTTTTATGTATTTACTAGCCATTCATATTTCTTTACATTTTTTAAAATTAAAGTATAGTTGGTACATAAAATTATATTGGTTATATTAGTTTCAGGTGTACAATATACTGATTTGAGATTTTTACATCTTACAATACGATCATCCCACTAATTCTAGTAATCATCTGTCACCATGCAAACTATCAAAATATTATTGGCTATTCTACCTTTTTTACCCATCCCCCTACCTCCTTGCATTCTGGCAAACAGCCTTTCGATTTCTGTTTGTATAATTCTGTTTCTTTGATGAAATGTCTATCAAGTCTTTTGCCCATTTTACAATTGAGTCGTTTGTCATATTATTATTAAATTATAATGCTTTTTTATATATTATGTATGAAGTCCTTTATTAGATATATAATTTGAAAATATTTTCTCCTAGTCTATAGCTTGTTTTTTTTCATTATCTTAATGGAATTGTCTCGAAGACAAAAGTTTTCAAGTTTGATAAGGTCCAATGAATCAGTCTTTTCATTTAAGGATCATGCTTTTGGTATAGTAGCTAAGAACTCTTTGCCCAACCCAAGAACACAAAGATTTTCTCATATTTTCTTCTAGAAGTTTATATTTTTCATTCCTGTAGTTAGGTCTATAATCCATTTTTGTGGAGTAAGAGTTTAAATTTATTTTTTTGCATGCATACTTTTCTCCTTTGCAACACCTACATAAGGAAGATAAAGGCAAAGCTGTGTGTATTGGGGTTAACACAGAATCTACTATCTCTTCAGTGTAATCCGGAGGTCAAGCATAAAAGATTCCCTGAAATTCAAGTCCTAGAGGGTAAGCATGAGTTTTTTTTCAAAGTGGTTTCTTTGTGTGACTTTACGTGCAGAGGAGGAGAGGACAGAGCTGAGGTATGCTGCAAGCTCGTTCTTTTCCAGGTCAGCCAATCAGAATGTGCTAGATGCAATGGCAGGTAGAACTGGCCACCTGGTTTCAGCCTAAAAATGAAAAGTGACTATTTAAATCTACTGTCTACATGCGCTCAGCATCACCTAGTATATCCGCTTGGTCGATAAATAAAAATCAATTATAAATTCCATTTCTTCTCACAAGTTTATCTTCATTTAATTACAAAGACAGTTCAGATACTGGTGGGGGGAATGGGAGAACAAAATGATAAACAGGGATAAACTACACTTAAAAGGCAGAATCGTTTTGATTTATCAGGAAAATTGAGGATTTCGTGTTAGGCCTAGGAGAAGACAATTTCAAGTACCTAGAGATCTTCCAAAATACACCCCAATTACCCAGACATTAGCCACTTTATACTACACTGTAGCCGTTAGATTTTCAGCTCTCTCAAACTAAAGTTTTCATACTCTTTCCAATCATAACATTCATAAACAACTCTACAGGGCTAATAAATAACACCTTAATGTAAGATAAATAAGTAGTGATGATGATGAGAATGATAAAGGAAAGGTAATGTGCTAAGAGGATGGCTCTATGCCGACTGAGCAGGAAGGGAAGGGTTTGCTCATCTGGACCAAAAGGAAATGCAATGGATGCCTCTGCTTTTCTCTGAGAGCAGAGCAAAGTCAGTGCAGGACTAAGAACTGATACTGTCAATCAATGACCTAAAATTAATTTTAATTACAAAATAATTTGTTAACATGTAATTCTTTGTACCACTTCCATAATCTCCAGAGCCACCCTATCCCTCTTTTCAGAAATAACTGCTGTGATACCTTCTGGAACTTGTCACTACATTTACATGCATATGCAATTTCCCATGGAGTATGTAAGTGGAGTTTTCTTACATAGATGATGTTAGATCATATGACTGATTCTGCACCTGCTTTTTCATTTATAAATATTTATATTATATTATTTATATATTTACATTTATATTATAACTTTTCTTAGGGATCATTCTACATCAGAACATAGAGCCCACCCCTTTCTAGTGATCTAGATGTGGTACCTTGAGATGGTTCAGAGTGTATCCTGTGCAGCTGGACTACATAGATTCAAATCTTATCTCTGTGACAGCTGGGTAACCTTAAGAAAGTTACTCAACCTTTCTGTGGCTCAGTTTCTGCATTTCTAAAATGAGAATAAGGAGAGTACCTGTGACATATTAAAAAGTTAATACATAAGAAGCACTAGAACAGGATCTGGTGCATGGTCAGTAGTCAGAAAATGTTATCTGTTGTCATTCATTTTAATGGCTATGCGGTATGCCCACAATATATAGTTATTTTCCTACTGATGCACATTTAGATTGTCAACAATTTTTACTATTACTAATAATGAATAAATATTCAATATATACCCCTAAACATGCTTCCTTATGCATCTGTGTGTTTCTGCAGGGTAGATAACAGAAAGTGAAATTCCACAGACATAGGAATTACACATGTCAGATGCAGTAGTAATCCCAAATTGGCCCCCAGTTTATATTTGTTTCCATGAATAAGCAAACCCACATCTCCACACTCTTGCCATCAATTCATGTTTCAAATATCCAGTCCTCTAAAGAATGAGAAACAATCTTTTTTAAATGTTTTAATTTGAATTTCTCAAATTACTGATGGGAACAAAAATATTGTCATATGTTTATTAGTCATTAGGATTTTCTCCTAGATGAATTCTCTCCTCATAATTTTTGGCCATTTTTATATTGAGTTCTTTGGTTTGCAGAGCTTCTTTATATTTTCTGCATGCTAATAGTTTGTTATATACTGCAAATATTTTCCCCCAGTTTAGGTATTAATTTATTAAAGCACTCCAAGGTACCCTTAACCCATCCTCAACTAGTTCAGTAATTGGCGGGATCCCAGGAGAATTGAATTGCACAGAGGCCACCATGGCCATGCTCAGGGCTCTAATAACAGTTGAAAGATGACATGATGAGCCAGGAGCTGTGGACAAAGTTCAGAAGATAACTCGTGCGCTAGAAAACATTTAGCCTCCACTGGTTTATACATGAATGATTCTAAGAGTTTCTGAATTTTGTGAATCTGATCATTTTTATGCCCTAAACTGTGGCTACCTCTGAAATAATGGTTCCAGTTAAGGAGATGGTGACATACAAGCCCTTGGGAAGAAGCACAATAAGTTCTGGTATAACAGACGTGAAAGATGGGGAATAAAAATAAACTGTCATGAGAGTCTTCTGGGGCCTTGCTCTTCAAAGTAGCAGAAATGCAGACCCTTATCCCCCACCCCAGACTTACTGAATCAAATCTGCATTTTAGTAAGATTCTCAAGTGATTCATGTGATGTAACCACTTGAGAAGTGCTGCTCTAAGACTATTTAAACAGTCTGTGGCCTTTATTAAAATCATATAGTAGACAAATCACCACCTTCCAGATCTCAGTCAGTTACTTCCTACTCAGGCTTTCCTAAAATGAACAGTACCTGGGAGATAAGGTACTATGCTACTGACTGTTCTTCTCTTAGATTTATCTTTGTACATTAGCATATAATCTTTTACTTGTCCTTAGAATGATGCCTGATTCTAATAATAGCTAATGTTTATCGAGTAGTTAAATAATGCTAAGTTTGGAACTCACACTTGACACATGGATTGTCACACTTAATCATCATTACATCCATTTGAAATAGGTGATGTGATGATCTCCATTATACAGCTGAGGAAAGTGAGGTACAGAGAAGTTAACTCGATTACCCACATATAACTAATAAGGTGTGAGGTGTAATCTTACCGGGTCAACTCCTATGGAAATACCTAATAACTGCTCTATAAGGGAGGCTCACTTGGGACATCTATTCCTCCTAAAGGGTCTATCACTGGCACCACATAGCAAAGGGTAGGAGGAATGATGGAGAAGGAACGGGATGGTAAGACTTTGCTCCGGAGATAGCTGGATGCAAAGGTTAAATCCATCTGAAAAGATTAAATCAATTATATTTTGTTCTCCAAGACTAAAGTGCCTTCAGAAAGGGAGGCAATATAAGCTAGTACACAGTTCTCAAACTTGATCTTGCATCAAAATTACCTAGACAGTCTATTAATGTATAGATCACTGGACTCTACTTCCAAAGTTTCTGCATCAGTAGGTCTTGGGGAGGCGGGGGGAGGGGGCCTGACAATTTGCTTTTCTTACAAAATCTCAGGTGACCCTGTGTTGTTGAATCTGGGGACCAAGCTTTGAGAATCACTGGACAGTACAGTTTCTGAAGTCACAGAAAGTTAAATTCAAGTCCCAGACTGTTACTGACTAGCTGTAGGATCTTGGGCAACTTCTTAACCTCTTCTGTACTTCTGTCTTGTTCAGTATAAAATGGACTAAAGATTGTACTTTATCTCTTATAGTTATTGTAAGGTATAAACAAGGTAATGCATATTTTAAGAATTAGCACAGGACTTGGTACTTATTAAGCATTCAACAAAGGCTAGCTGCTACCACCACCATTGTCATCACCAGCACCAACACCAGCATCACACTTTTTATTCCTATATAAATGGTTTATTCTTATACTTCTCCTTTCTCCTAACATGTAAGACCTCTTTGTGCTTTTGTGTGAAAAATGGATCTTCATAACATGTCCTGTGTCATACGTTTGTTGTGAAATTAAATGAGTTATTCTGTATAAAGAATTTAGCATTATGACTCATGTATAGTCAGAGTTTATTATTATTATTTCTCCCTCCTGCTATCAAGTATGCATTGTACTAATTGTTTTATATACATTACTTCGTTTAATCCTTATGGTAATCCTACAAGGTAGAAAATATTAGAATAATTTTATAAAGAAAACTAAAGTGCTACAGGTTAACTTCCTTGCTCAAGACCACTCAGTGACTAAGTTGAGATTAAAATGGAAATGTTTCTGACCGGATAAACACTGCCCTTTATACTACACAACACCTCTGCCCAACTTTATAACTCACTTTAGAGTGTGTTGAGGTCTCCTGAATTAGAGATTGCTAAGGGAAACTGATTGCTAAGAGAAAGCAAAAGTTTTTGATTTAGTAATGTAGGTTAAGAAAAATAGTTTCACTTATTGGTCCATGAAATAGATCAAAGCTTGTTGCCATGATAACCCTCTTCACTTTCTAGACAATCCAGATGATTTCCAATTTGTGAAAATTCCCTCAGAGATAAAACACAACAGCCGTGAGCGAGTCTCATACCTATTTTCCACATCACTAGCTGAAAAGCATTCATCGTGCTCCTGGTTCTACACCTTGTTCCCTTGCTGGGTCATTTTCTATCCACACAGCCAGATAAGGGAATGTCAAAATAATATTTATAGTAATAATAATAATAATAATAATAATCTGAAACTGGATATGTGACATCTCAGTTTGAGACTCAGATTTCCCTAAAGGAAGAGTAAGGTTAATCTAGGCACCAGCTTCAAAGCCACCTGAATTAACTCTAAGACAGAAATTATCTTTCTTTCTGTAATTACTGAGGTAGTCCCCAAAGATGTTTATTATGTTAAACTGATACCCAGTGTCAAGGAGTGTTCATAGCTAGCTTTCAAGGTTATAGAGGAAGGAACCACAGGCTTGACCTAGGAGCGGAACACCTTCCAACTGATGCATGTGGTTAATGTTTGCAGGAAGGAGAAAGCTTCAGCAGTAGAAGATAACATTTCTATTTACCTGGAGGCAAAAAATAATCATAAACAGGTGCTCTTGAATGTTCAACCATGCTGTCTGACTTCTCAACCAAATACCTCCTCAACTACCTCTGGTTTCTGTGAGGAAAAGGCAATTTTAATTCACTCCCCTGTTATCTCTGGCTCCTTTTAAAAATGTAAAATAAAATCTTTTAGGATAACAGAACATGAGTACAGAATGTGGTTATAGCCAGAAGTTATCCCATCGCTCTGGCCTGTGACCAGTTTGCCTGGGAGGATTTATTTTAAGCTATTCTTATCTGAATTCGTCTGGCTGCGCCAGCATGGGAGCTAATTCTCTGACAATAAGCCTGCTGGGGTGTGTTTGGGTCTCTGTTTGTTTGTTTTGATGTGTACAAAGACTGCAAAATGGATAGCGGCATCACACTCTGCTCTAAATGAGAGGCGCAGGCTGGCACAACGGGGGAGGCTGACGATATCTAGGAATCTGGGTAGTGAACGAACAAGCACTTCAGGGAAAATGTAGGTAGGCACATTCTCTCCCTGCGGGGAGACCCAGAGGTGCAGGGTCTCTTGAGATGAACAACAGGTCTACCAGAATTCGAAATACCAACCTGTCAAGGTTACTGGGAGGAGACGTCCAAAAGCCCCCGCGCGAGCAGAGAAGTACACAGAAACACTGAGCTCTGTCTGAGATGACGTTCCTCTAAGGACCCCCTGACTTAGGCATTTCACACCATCCCTGCATCCAGCTCAGGGGTGTCCTGGCTCTTACACTTCTGCTGTCACCCAATCTCAGTTGTGGACATTGATGAAATCTCTGGTTTCAGTTCCTTAACCTCCCTGGTTCCAAGGTCTTCAATCTCTGTCTCACTTCGCCTGAGTCACAAACCTTAAACATCATCTCTCAAAACTGTTCACTGCCCAAACTGTACTCACTAAAATCCTCCCCATCTCCTGCCACCAGAGGTCCATGAGCACATACCTTCTACCTTGCTGACTCTTTTCCCACTTCAACACCATGATACTGACCTCACTTCCCTCTCAATCAACCTCAATCTTCTTGCTCCCTTCATATTTCCAAAACCCTTTTCTTGGAAATATTGTGGTCTGTCAAATCCTAGGAGGTTGAGATATTGATATTGGGCTGATGAGGTCTCCCACGCAGTCATGCTGTTTGATATCAGGGGAACCTTGAGCCTATACCAACATATTTTGTATGTTGTTCTCTAATTGACTGTCAAATTCTTATAGAGTTTCCTTCCAAACCTGTTGTATCTCTCTAATACCTCCACTCAAGCCCCTGGCTCTTCATTACAAAGAAATAATCCAACTACTTAGTTTGCCCAGAAGATGGAAGTCATACAATATAAGATTCTCAATTTCCCTCCTCTTCATCTCCAAATAACTCTGCCCTCAGTTTCCCTTATCCCTATTTTAGAGGAAGAGATAGCTTCCTTTTCTACCAAGACTCACTCTGCCTTATCCTCTGGCTGAATCCTACCCCTTACTTCAGCTATTAATGATCTCGTCTCCTGTATCTCTTCCGATTAGGACAACTTCTTGCCAATTCCTATACATGCTCAGATCTTCCCTACACTTTGAAAAAGGCAAAAGCTTTCTTTGACCCTATAACCATCTTAGATCATGAGTTTATTCCAGGCCTTCTTTAACGACCAAATTCATTGAAAGAGATAGGTCAACATGTACTACTCTCTAACTCTTTGTTTGTTTGTTTGTTTTTTCCTTTTTGGCACCTGAATTAGATTTCCCTCTCAATAAAACTATTTGCTCAAACAATACCAATGAAAAGGGCAAACCCACTGGCCACTGCTCCCTTGGTTTCTGTTATCCTGCACCGTCTTGCTTCTTTCATCTTTTTAACTGGTTTCTCTTCTATCTTCTAAACTTTCAATGTAGCTTTACTCAAGGTTTTACCCTGAGGGCTACTCCTTTCTCGCTCTATGCTGTCAAAAATCATATACTTTCCTGGTTGCAAATGCCATAATTATGCAGAGAACTCCTTAGATGACCTTTAACCTCTCTTCCAAGCTTCACCTGATAAATCCATTTTTTTTTTCATCTGGATATCAGATGAACAATACCAGTAACAATAATAGCTATAATTTATTCAGCACATACTATGTTCCAGATACAGTACTAGGCTATTTAAATTATCTTATTTCATTTTCTCCACAACTCTATAAGTATATATTGTATACTCTTTACTATAAATTTCAAGGTTCAGGGAGGTTAAAGTTTGCTCAAGATTATTTATTTTATGGCACAGAACTAGTACTTGAACCCTGATCCTGAAAAAGTATTGGGCTGTTAGAGGATCAGAAATCTAGTCCTGTGTCTTGAATGCATCACTTAGCCTTTAGTGGGCCATTGTTCTATCTACAAAATGAGAATAAAAGATCCTCCCAGTGTTACCCTACTTTAAATTTCCAAATTTTTATGATTCTGAGATTGGGACATATCTCAGTATCTCAAGCTCAACAAGATTAAAAACAGCTACTTGATCATATGCGTTCAAACCTGGAATACTTCACTTGGGTTTAATCATCTCAGAATTACTGACAAGAGCCCCTACAAGGGTTTCTTCCCTTGCCAGGTAAGGATTTGCTGCCCCAAGATTATTATTGCAACAGAAATAGAAAATCTAATTGTCATTTTTTAAAGGATGCTCACTTTACAAACCATCTGTAGAGAGTCAGTTTGAAACATTTTAACTGAGGTTTTTGAAGGTGGTTCATTAGTGCCTTATAAAGTGTCATTTAAATATGTAGTGATTTTTTTAAAAATTTACCTTCATGCCAGTCTGGAATGTTCTGGAAGACAAAATGACCATAAAAAAATACATAAAGTCATGCAGAACAAGTCACTAATCAGCACCTATTAAACCAAATGTTTATTTTTAAAAACTTCTACTTTTTCTCTTTACCAAAACAATAGAAACAGTAGAAAAAACATAGAAACTACAGATTTAAAAAAAGAAAAAATATACCATCCATAAGTTTATATCTGAGGGACTTCTACTCATAAAATTGTTGTGTTTAACTTATTAGTCTTTTGTTTCTATAGTGCTTAAACAAAAAAAGGTGAGATCCTACTCAAAATACTATTTGTAATTGGATTTTTAATTTTAAAATAAATCTTAAACATCTTTCTGTTGTGTCAAGTACTTTTACTTCATCTTCTTTCTTAAATGGATGCACAGTAATCTGAAGTCAGAATGTGGCATAAGGTATTTTACTGATCTCCTAACATTGGGTATTTATTTCCAATTTTTACTGTTCTCAACAATGTTCATGAAATAGCCATATAACTAAGCCTTCACACAAACCTTTGCATATTTCAAGCAAACTCCTAAATGTGGAATTAGAAGGTCAAAAGTATGCAAGTTTTAAAAATTACTGATACCATAATAATCAATTGTATCCAGAAAGGTTGCTCTCATGCCTGGTCTGACCCTAGGATAGGAGATTTCTTGATTTCTTTCACTCTCATCAGTGCTTCACATTATTAATTCTTTTACTTTTTACAAAATCATCAGTTGCTTTAATTTGCATCAAATAAAATTTATACCAAATATTATGTCTAAATTTATACCATAATACTTTTTTTTTTTTAGTGTATTCTTCTAGCAAGAGGAAATAGCTCAGGAAAAAGGCAAAACAAACCAAAGAATGGATATGGGGTAAAATTCATTTCTTGAAACAGCTGATATAAAAATAATGTGGCTGGGCTTCTACAAAATTGAAGAAAGAAGCAGACAAAAACAAACAAAACTAAACAAAAATCTTGATGAATTAGACTTAAAAAAAAAAGACCCAAAACAGAAAAGAATGAGGTGATCACTGAGAAATTATGAAATTATTACTATTGGGGAAAAATATTTCCTTACGATCCTATGTGAAATAGGAAGACAGCCATGCTTTAATGGTTAATAGAGAAAAGCTTTCAATAAGAGTAAGAACTGGTCCACATATTCTGCTAGAATAAAACATTTCCTAAATTGTTACAAGGCTTAGGCAAAGAAACTCTGTGTCTCAACAAAACTCTTAAATTCATCACTGAAAAAATATCCAGCAGCTCAGTTAATAGAAAGAGCATTTAATCCTAAAGAAGCAAAAGGTTTGTACCTTGATAACCTCAGCCCTCACTAAAAAGGAGAGAGAATAGTGGGATTTAAAGGTTCCTAAGATGAGTTTGAAGCCTAATGCCGTGTGACCTCTATCAGGTAACTTAAATGTTTAGAGACTCAGTTTCAACTCCAGTGCTTATCTCATAGAGTTGTCCTAAGACTCAAGTAGGATGATAAATGTGAAAAAGATTTTTATAAACAGTTGAGATCGAAAACTATCAAGTTATGGTGAGATATTGAAGTCCATAAATCTCATATGATTATAAAAGATATCCATAAGATTTCCTAAATCCAGAATATTAGTCACCCGACTAACTTAAAAATATCTGTACAATTTCCTAAATCCAGAATATCAGTCACATTCTTAAATTCCAAAGTCTGGAAGGGTTGCAGAGTCCAGTTTTTTGCAAAATATTTGAATAACTACCGAGATCAAATATGTTTAAGTCTTTCTGCTCTCTGAGAAGCCTTAATCTTGCCTTGTCAAACGTACATTACAACTGGAAAAAAGTTATCTCAAACCCACCTGACTTCATCCCCAGGGTGTGCTATGTCCTACTTTCTGCCAGGTGCTTGGCCTAAAACTTCAGAGTCCCTTGATGTTTGTCACTTCCATCTTCTCTCACTCTATCTAATTAACTAAGGAAAAAAAATCCTTTCATGGAAATATATACATAAAGTTCTTAAATGTTTAATCAAAACTATAAACTTATCTATACAGTCCCCCAAAATTCAAAGTTAAAGTTATAACTTACATAGGCAAGTAGGAATCTTGTTATATTTTTATTCTGAATGATAATTTGCTATAGACTTGTTTATTACTTTGCAAAACATAAAATTAATGTCTAATATAAGTTTTCTTCTTTCATGTTCATATTAAATAATGTAATTTATGTGGAATTATATACTGGTTGATTGAAATTGGCTAGCTCTTTCTCATCAGTTGTCAACTTTTTCTATCAATTATCAAGTCTCCTGTCCACTTTGAGAACTTAAACAAAAACATATCAATCAGCACATCAGGAGGGCAGTTTTCTATATCTTCTCAGTAGTTAGTTGATACCTCTTTGTTGAGTAACTGCACTACCAAACCACTGTCTGTGACTCTGGCCAAAGAGATTGTTTCATGTGAGATAAGAAAGAAAACCAATGTATTCATTTATCCAGTATTTACTATGTTCCAGATACTATTATAGGCACTGGAATATGGTGTTGAACCAAATAGACAGAGCTTTCACTCTCATGGCCCTTGAATGCTGGTGATAGAGATTTCTTATAGATAAGTATACACATGCCTATATAATACCAAAAGTGATGAGAATTATATTGATAAAATGTATTGTGTCAACTTGGCTAGGTAATAATGCCCAGTTGTTTGTTTAAACACAAGTCTAGATATTGATATGAAGGTATTTGATAGATATGATCAATATTTACAATCAGTTGATTTTAAATAAAGAATATTTTAAATAAATAAGATGAAATACTCCCATAGATCTTGAGATAATCACACTAAGCGAAACACGCCAGACAGAAAAAATCGAAAACCACATACTATAACTTATATGTGGGATATAAACCAAAAAGCAACAAACGGACAAGACAAACAAGCAGAGACTCATAGACATGGACAACAGACTAGTGGTTTCCAGAGGGGAAGGGGGAAGGAAGATAGGATAAAAGGGGTCAAACATGTAAAATTGGAGTTATGTAAATTACATCAAATAAATAAAAATAAATAAAAAATAAATAAAAAATAAAAAATAAAGATTAATTTCCATAATACAATTGGGCCTCATTAAATCCATTGAAGGCCTCAAGAGTAAAAAGCTGAGGGTACCTTGAAGGAAAAGGAATTTTGCCTTAAGACTGTGACAGAAAGCCTGCCTACATTTCCAGCCTATGAACCTGCCATACTGATTTTAAACTTGCCAATCCCCACAATCGCAAGAGCAGATTCCTTAAAATAAACCTATGTATTTATATGTAGATAAATCCTATTGGTTCTGTTTCTCTGGAGAAACCTTACTGAGACAAGTGCTATGAGGGATATGGAATAGGTTAATGGGGAGATGGTATGGGAATGGGAGGGGGCGCAGTTGAAGAAGCTTTCAAGGAAGAACTCCGCAGGGAAGTGACATTTCGACAGAAGCCTGTGCCAAGTGAGAGAGGGAGCCAGGCAAAGATATAGGGATAGATTAAAGGAACAGCAAGGCAATGATGCTTAGGTGGAACTAATCTCAGCATGTTTACAGAAGAACAAGGACCTGAGACTGGTTAAAGCACAATAAATGAGGAGAGGAGTGACAGGCAATGATTTAGGGAAATGGGCAGAGGAAAATCACATAGGGTCCTGTAGATCAAAAGTATGATAAGAAACCATTGGAGAGTTTTGAGCAGGAAAACAATGTAATCTGATAACATTAAGAAATAATTACCACTCCAGCTGCTGTGTGAGCTGACTAACGGTGAGTAGTGGCAGAGCAGGGAGACCAGTTAGAGGACCTTTCAGCCAGCTGCGATGATGTCGTGGACAAGGGTGAAAGGAGTAGAGATATTGAGAAATGTTCAAATTTGAGATGTATTTTGAAGGAAGAGCTGCTATCACCTTATGCCTTCCCATCTCTTTAATGGGATATGTGGTACAGAGAAAATCAAGGATGATACCTGAGTTTTTACTCTAAGGATCTCGGCAAAAATGGTGCCATTGAAGAGATGGGGAAGCCTAAGATTTAGTAAATTTTGAAATGCAAAGGTAATCAAGAATTTTGGACGTGACCCATTTAGACATCCAAGTGGAGATGTGATGCTGGCAACTGGCTATCCTGGAGACTTGCCCAGCTCAAAATATTTTTTGTGAGTTTAAATCATGCAACTCCATTTTGCTTTTTTGACACCAGTTATGCATCAGTGATCACCAAGTTGGTACATTGTCTGTCAATTACTTCAGCAGTCTCAATCTAGTAGTGTGTTTATTTAAAGATGGCTGCTCTCCTATTAGCTATTCAAATATTGAAATAGGTAGTTTAGGAACAGTGATAAATTATAATTATAATTACTTTTCCCTGAGGCTGATGTTTTAGGGGTTTTCACATATCCTTTTGATACAATAAAAATTCTTATAAGTGCAATGATTAGACAAACAGTTATTAAATAAGAAGTAACTTAATATCTATTAATGATTTAATCACTGATAGATACAGGGAATGCATATACTTACCTTTAAGCAGATGATTCTGAAATCTCCATAAAGAGATATTGGACCCAATATCTAGGGGACTGTGAACCATAATTCATTCAAAAAGAGATATATTACTAAGGTGTTATCCAAATGTTAGTTTCAGCCATAAGCTGGAATCAGCTTCCTTTGAGCAGTAAGTTCCTTTACAAGTATCGATCCCAAGAAAATTCCCAGTAAAGCAAGCTGTCTACCTAACTGACAGCTTCAGGATGGAGAAAAGTTGAGCTTTAATCTAAAGAAAATCACCATAAATGGTCATTGACATGTCCTTAGAAAACAGGCCCTATATCAAGCCTTTCTGTTTCTTTCATGCCTACTCTGGACAAAGGACCATAATCTGAGCTTGTCACATGAAATCTAGCCAATTCCATCACACTTTGCAGGAGTCCAGATCCACTCACTGCCGACGCCTTTGGAGCCACAGAGTGATAGTCAGCCCGGCTGTTATGGATGCCCAACACATGGCAGACCTGAAAATAAATGTTATGAAAAAGGCCACAGGGCCATAATAGAGTTGTTATTAGAGCTGAGCTGAGTGCTGCAAAATGACTGAACATCCACTATCCAGAGAGGAACAGAAATTTCAGAGACTGTTTGGGGGTAGACGACTGATGGAGCTGGCTGGTTCCAACTTCAATTTCTGCAACAGACACACAGAAGCTGCAAAAGCAGAGTGTACATTCAAATGCTTAAAAAAAGAAAATCCTAGCTATGAGTGGGTCTAGTTTCCAATCAGCAAAGGGTGAAGAGGAAATGATTTGAATGCATTTCTGTTGTGTCCTTTTCTTTCCTAAAGGAATTGAGAGCTTATCCTCAGAAATCTCTGAGTTCTTGGAAAGGCAGGGCTCTTGCCTCAGCTGTTCTGACAAAGAGAGAGGAAGGAATCGTGTATGCTCAAACTTTAGTAGGACTCAGATCCTGCAAAAAATCATCACTATTCCTCTATTCAGTTCCCTCTCTTTTTAAGTGTTAATTTTGAAAGAAATGTGTGGGTTGAAGTTTTTCTTTAAGATTGACTATGCTCTGTCAAATAGTGCTAAGCATTTTTAGCCAAAATCCTGAACAGTATTCTTCATAGTAGCTTTTTGAATTCAGTATAATTTGCCCTTGGAGTATAGACAGGTTCTTCTGCTGCTCCTATTGGTAATTCAGGATCTGGTTTTCAAAATAAACTCAAGCCACATTTGTGATCACCACACATTTTACCAAATGTTTATCCAAATGTTTAATTGCCACACAAGTTTTGAAAAGTTAATTTTCTGACCATTTCTCCAATGTCATTCTTAAATGTGCCACCTTGACATCGTGTTGACTCTTTCAGGAAGCAGTGTTAAGAAGAGTGAAAATGTGTCAACAGGCAATGTTGTGGGTGAACGTACTCCTCTGAAGGCATTAAACTTTTATGGATGTGTTTATGTATTATACATGTACAAGTCAGCAGCAAGTCTGTATTAGAAATAATCTGCAGAAGCAATAAATTAATACTATATTATTAATATTTGTTTACATGCTTAACAAATAGCTCCAGGTTTGTGGCCAAAATCCCCCTCATCACAAGCTACCAAACACTGGGATGCCCTGGTGTCCAACCCTCACTAGACTGAAGCTGTGATGTGCCCTTTTCAGCTCTGAAAACCTCGATTTGCATAAAGATTCTCAGCCTTCTAAATTATCTTTGTTTCTTTGTGGAATTGTAAAGGTTGAGTGGTGAGGGCTTAAAGAATCCTCTTAAATAATTAACTAGAGTAAACAAAGTAACATCTTGAAGAGTGAGGTTTTTTTTCCTCCTCCCTTTGGGAGAAAAAATAGCAAAATTCTTAAGGTAATAAATTAGATAGAAAGGGGCAGACATTCTTACAGGCTAGAGTAGGGGAAGAGGGTTGAAGAAACAATACAGGATTTTGACTAGCTGCTCTGAGCAAGAAATAATTTCTTGTGGTCATCATTACGAACCCAGCAACAACAGCTATGAGGCGAAGATTTTTTAAAATACGTGGCAGGTTTGCTGTAAAAGATATTAAAAACACACTGTTAATGGCATAAGGTGTGTGAGCACGTGTGTGTGTTTGTATATAAGTGTGTGCTTGTATACACAGCAGAAAATGGACTAATCCTTCTCAAAAGTGTTTAACTAGAGAACAAAGAATCTAAGACATAAAGCATTTCTGAGGTATCAACCTGTTCTGCCCACCAGCTGATGAAGTAACTACATGTGATTTTCATGAAAGATGAGGTTAAACCATAAAAAGTGAAAATGGGAACATTTTCTGATGCCATTGATAATTTAATGAGAATACTTAGGTGGAGCTGAATTGCATTTTCCAAGTAGGCTTTTATTGCAGTCACACACACGATGAATGAGGCGGCCCCAAGCGAAACAAGAGCCAAAGGTTTTCTTCCCTCTTTTCTAGTGTGCCTATCAGCACTCTTGGGAATTGTAACTTTGCAAGACAATCTAGCATGCATTTGAGCATTCGATATGCAAAGAACATCCAGGCTCACTGTGGCATCAGAAACTCCTTGTCATGGTTAAATTCCTTTGCAGAGTGGCCTCAAACTAACTGCGCTTATTTCCTGTTTTTTTTTGAAAGTCACACCTTAGCTGAACAAAACGATGCGCCTCCCTTTACATATATTGTGTTTACTTCTTCAACATTCCATGGACACATACTTTCTTACTCCAAAAAGTGCATTCTTTCAAAGTCTGTTTAAAACTCTTCTCTTCTATAAACTTCATCCAGCTTCTTTTAATTTATAGCACTGTCCCTTCAACATTCATTCATTCATTCACAAAACATTCTGAGTATTTACTATATACAAGCCAAAAAATAGAATTGGGGGCCTCAGAGATGCAGAAGTTGTATTCTCTACTTTCAAGGAACATTCAGTCCCATTAGACAGATGACAATGCAACAGTGGAGTACACTTCAGGAGGCGCCGGTGGGGAAGCTAACATAGGAGTTTCCTGAAAGTGACAGTGTCTGTGATCAGTCTTAACAGATGAGTAAAGTTAGCCAGGCTGAGCATCCAAGGTGTGGAGGTCAGTGCCAGGTCTGGGAACAGTAAAACAGGAACTTTCATTTATCATTGTAGCTTCTTTTGCCTAAGTGTCCTTAAGGGTCTGTCTTGAGGTTGACCTGCCCTTTCAGGCCACAGGCTATCTGAAGGAGAAATTAAATGAGATAATGTGCCTAACATAAAGTAGTAGGAGATGGCTTCTAGAATTCTTCTTATTATTCTTTAAATCTGGTTTACTGTTTATCTTCCTGAAGTACCATTAATGTGATCTTTAAATGAATATTTAAATCTTGCTGCAAGCTACTTTACTCTCTCTTATCTCTCTGGTAACAGGAAGGGCAGAGGGGGCTACAAGCTAAAATGAGGACTCAAGGAAGAAGTGAGAGAGGGCGATGGAATTAAACCAGCATCCCCAAACTTCCTGTTCAGAGCCCTCTGTTAACTCATCAGGGTGCTGACAGTAACTTCCTGGGGGATGAGTTGGGGAAAGGAAGCCGTGGGCTGTAGAGAAGCACACAGCTGGCTTAATTACTCCCTCCCTAACGGAGTGCCTCTGTAAATCACACTGGAGGGAAGTCGGGGGTATTCTTTGGTCTGAAACTCAATAGAGCTTTGCAATCTCCTGATGGATCATGATCTACTGATTTGAGAACTTTGAACGAAATCTTTCACTTCTTTTCTAAGCATTACCACCAATAAACATGGGTTTTGTGTTTTGTTTTAAATGTGAAACATGATATGATTTTTTAACTAATATGTTCTTGAAGTCTTTATTTCCTTTTAAGTAACTGGATCATCACCGAAATTGCTACATTAAAATGGGTGTTGAAGTACAAGTATATAATTTTTAATAGAAATCTCTGCCTCTCGATCAATTTCCACATCGCCTGTACATTTATATCAGATTTCAGAAGCCCACTGAAAATTAGCGAGAGAAGTGTGAAAAGACAGAAATAGTATCCAATCCTTGCACAATGTCTTATTTAGTAGAGTGGGGAAGCTGAGGAAAAGAAATAATAGTACTACTTTTTTTTTTGAGTGACCCATTAACTTTTTCAAATTATTTCCCACCTTCATTTAAACCTCCCAGCTGTTTTTGATAGATGGAAAAACAGAGACAGGTAGCGGCCAATCCAGTGACACCCAAGCCACACTTCCTAGAGCTGTTGCATCCCAGGCTCGGTCCTTGCTGTTTTCTGCCAAATCCCCCTGCTTTCTGTCACAATGAAGGCAAGTCTCTGATCACACCTCAAAATAGCCTGCACATTTCTCACTCTGGCTTTGTGACCAACGTCAGGAGCCCAGAAAAGCTCTAGGCAGAAGTCATCAATTCCAGTGTAGGCTGGGACCAAAGGGGTGGGAAAGAGGGGAGAGCTGGCAGCATGGAGATGCCGTGAAGGGGTAGGGACCCAAGAGAGAGCATGCCCTGCTAAGAGCAGGTGTTGTGCTGGAGACAGCTTGTGGGGGCACCAGAGCCAACTGTACACATCTCTTCCCAGTGCCCTCACCTTGGTAGCTTGAAATCAGCTACTTATGCCACAGAAATTGGCAAACACTGCAAAGTGAGGCTTCCACCCCTTCCCCACCCCCAGAGAGCTGGTGATTAAACATCTACCTGTGTGCTACTATCTAAGCACATTCAAATTCCATTTTTATTAATGGTATTGAGACAAACAAAACTCGTTACTCCTGTATCTAGAGTTTGAGACACCTGCTCTAGGGATTAGTGTCATCGGCACTGTGCCAGATCTGAATCTTTGTTAGTTCCCTCTGCCTTTCTTTCTTTCCTCTCTTTTTTCTCTCCCCTCCCATCACTCTCTAACTTCTAAAGGAGAAGACCAATAAGGAGGCCCTATAAAATTATTACGAAGAAAACAAGACAGAGGAAAGAATACAACTTGCCAACAGGTGTTTAAATAACTCCAGGTTCAGAGTTACCTTCTCTCAGTTGAAACTCTTCAGCCACCTCTATTGTTAACACCTGTGAAATTGTTCAATAAAACAATCCCGCAAGCCCAGTTCTGTCTCTCAAATGCGTAGTCTGTTACAATTCTTGTCAATGAGGCAGCACATAATTCATTTAGAGGGCCATATGAAGTGTTCGTGAATAACAAATTAAGATTTAGTTCAAACATTCCTGATGGGGTCTTGGTGCGCTTACCAGGTTTATGGATCTGTTTCATGGGAATGCACTTTACAAAGTTGCATTTGTGGGTTGTTTATTCAGTGAGAATGGGTATCCATTATATTTTTGTCACTGCTGAAGACATGAATGGAAGGAAAATAACCACTAGAAAAAGCTATTTCATAGTTTTGCATGTTGAAATACTGTGTTTAAAAAATGGAATAGTATGTCCAGCACTAGATGCTTTGTTGAATAAAATAACATAATTCTGAGTATCACTGCCTTTTTTATTTTCATGAAATAATATTTAGCCAACATTGGAAATGCTCGATAAATAAAACCAGTGGATAATCCAATGATAGGTTCTTAAACTGGTGTTCACAGACTCCAAAGAAGGTCATGAATAGAATTCAGGATGTCTATGAACTTGAATATGAAAACAATTACATTATTTGCACTCACCACCAACTGAAATTGAGCATAAACTTTAATTCTGAATATAGGCAACAACCTATGGTATTATTAGCAGTACCTGTCTCTATCACCAAAAGAAATCACAGATATTTTCCTATCAAATTACAGTTGTTGCAGATATCTGAAAACATTGTTTATACTCTTCACTTCTTCAAAATTATAGTAATTATTAGATCTACTGCTAGATTTTGTTTTTTAAAGCACATATATTATTACATCACACATTTGACTTTTATAGATTTTGATAACTATAATTTCATATAATTGGTTTTTCTTTGTAATCTCTATGCATTTTATTTTATGCATTTAAAAATATTATCCTGAGAAGGGGTCCACAGTATTTACCAGATTTCCAAACATATCAGACATATGGCATCAAAAAAACTTAAGAACCCCTGTTCTAAAAGTGACCCCAGATTTCATATAAGAACAAAGAAGACACAATTCTTATTCTCAAAGACCTTATTTTATTTTTCTAGATAGAATAATCTCAAACATTCAGTCTAAAAAGCAACAACAGGAATTCACAACTAGCATAGATTCTTCCTATATAAAGTTTGGTGCATGAACCAACAACTTTGGTATCAACTGAGAACTTGTTAGAAATGCAGAATTTCAGGCCCCATCCTAGAAGGTGCATTTTAATAACATCCCAGGTAACTGTGAAGTTTGAAAAGTGCCGACTTAGCTTTTAGACCCCATACTACTATGCTGACAACTTTTTTCTTCCTTTTGGGCCTGAACATCTAAAACAATGAAAAAATCCACAAAACGTCAGGAGGCCACTGATAAAGTCAAGTCTAAACAGATTAAACTCGTTTTTCTGAGGCTCATCAAAGAGAATGTGGCTCTTGAAAATTCTATTTCTAGCAGCACTGAAGAGTAAAAATCCAAGTTGAAAAAAAAAAGTCATAATTGAAAATCTTCTCACATATCCTCATGCTTAATTTGGTCATTCCTCTGTACGAAATAAAACAAGCTCATCTTGTTTAGTGTCACCTCAATGGAGTGAAATTGGCTACACCGTTCTTTCACTCAAAACACTATTCATAGATTTCTATTCTCGACCATGTTATTTATACTCTGCCTAAAAGTAGGTTTCACAGTTATTTAGAATCAGGCAGCACAAACAGTGTACTACTTTAATTTTAATCCGAACAGTGAAACACATTTGAATTTCCTAATATAATATTTGAGGAGAACCCCAAAGTGTAAGGGAACAACAATATATAAGAAAAGATACTCAACCCAGTGATTGTTTAAAAGCTGAAAACTGATTGAGTTCTACGTGTGGTGGAAGCTTCTGAAATTATATGCAAACTAGAGTCATGTGATTTGATAACTAGATCTTATTAATGGTTTGGAAGCAGTGTTTTCTGTTCACTGCTATCTCTGATGCTGCTTATTTAAAATTCTGATTTTTTTTCCATCATAAATTTTGGTATTGATTTTTATTTTTAAAATGTTTCATTAAAATATTATTTATCTTGATTACTGAGTTTGGGGGTATTCCTTAAATTTTGCACCTATGGTCCTAGTCCCAACTGTGCTGGATATACAAGGTCAGAGGTGAGGAAATAATTACAATTAAAATAAATTCTAACAAGAACAAAATGTGCATTTTTTCCAAACAATTGTTTTAATCTTTCAATATTATCAATGACGTTAGAATAATTTTTTGAACAACCATAATACTTGTGCCATGTTGCATTTATCCATCATTCACAAGTATAGTTAAGATCAGTTTTCAGCACATTTTACAGTCAAGAAACTCTTCCACTTGATTAGTGGGTAAACTGAGGCTTGTATCATTAACTCACAGGCTAATGGTTTCTTTACACTTCTTCCAAGTAAAATATTTACCAAAAGATAACCCCACTGTAATCTAAGAAGCAGAGTTTTATTTTTGGACATTGTGTGAAATGCTACTGTCATCAAAGTTAATCACCAAGAAAGTAAAAGGCTAATAAATGGCTAAGATGAATTAGAAAATCTGATCTTTACTTGGATTTCAATTAATGAAATTACACAGTATCAAAACCAGCACCTCACTAGGGCAGTTTAATATTAACAACTTTCATAACAGTCCCACAGGGCATAGTAAAGAGGAACTCTGAATTGCCGAATGAAAAATTGTATAGCACAGGTATTTTTGCAAACAAAATGTAACATTAAATACAAGAGGATAGGAAAAATAAAGTTAACCCCTATTATCCCATAAAGCACAATCTCAAACATCTCCAATGGTACATAGCTAAATAAAAATAGTCTGGTACCGTACCAAATCCATAAAACACAGGAAATAAGCAAATAAGACACTGTGACCAGTCCCTCCATTTGCTATTATATTCAGATTTGTTTGGTTTTAAGCAGCGGAACCCAAATCAAGCTGATTTAAGTTAAGGGAGATTTACTTTAAGGAAGAATAGGAAGCAGTAGGAACGTAGGATATAATGGAAATGTGGCAAGTTCTGCTGTTTGGTAAGTATAAAACAAAATGAATTTCAAAAACCAATATAAAAAATGTAAACTATTTCCTTTTTATATTGATGACATGTTGATATGACAATATTTCGATATATTGCCTTAAAATACATTACTCAAGTTAATTTTACATATTTCTTTTAACTTTTCTTTATGTGGCTTTTAGAAAATGTAAAATAACATATGCGACCCATTATATTTCTATTGGGCACACAGCTCTATAGATGCTGGTACTGGGTGTAAATTAGGGGAGGGGATTCATTGTACAAAGCAGGAAAGCAGCAAGAACTGGAGGTTTCTCTTTGAAGCGAGCATGGACCTGACAAGATACAATTTGTAAGAGAAATCAGCAGAGAAAGAGACCCACTGGATACCACAAATCTCGACTGGAAGGCATCTCTTTCCCATTCCTCCTTCCATCCCCTTCTCCCTTCCTGCTTTCCTCTCTCTTTTCTTACTATTCCTCTTTCTCCTCCTCCCTTCCTTCTTTCTTTCCTAACTTTTTTTTTTAAGAAGAAATCTGATTATCTTGAATGGATCAAACAGGAAAGTGAGTGATGATTAACCACTTACTGTATAATACTTTCTAGAAAATCTACAAATGAAACAAACAACATTTAAATTAAACATTCATTAAGACGAAAACTGAAGAGGAATTACTAATTCTCTCCTAGCGATGGCAACACCTCACTTGCTCTGCAGAACCTGTTGCCTAGGCCTTACTGAATTATTCTTGATGATCAGCTCCACGATGTTAGAGGTGATTCTTAAAGGTTTGTGGAGACCATCATTTATGTGTATGTCAAACAGATTGCATTTGTAACATTTAATGCCCACAATAACAATAATAAAACATGCTGGTGTGTGCTCTCTGTGTAAACACTTTCTTAAGATAGAGCCAGTGAAATGTTTTAGAAACTTTGACATTTATGGCTATATTTATAATCTCTTTTGGATCATTTCCTCACAGAGTCACATGTTTGTATATTTTAAATCCTCTGGAGAAATAAAAATGCTTAAACATAATACAATGATGTGATATGCATTTTATAAGCCCTTGCTCACCATCTAGACATGAGAAACTATATGGTGAATTGTGAGAAGAGTTTCTATGTGAACGTTGAATTTTCTAGATATGTGCCATAATATAAGGTCCTTACAAAGAGGAAGAAAAGATGTGTATTCAACTGGACAGAGACCTTTTTTTTTGGCTTGAAACTAGACTACTTTAAAAGTTGGAAACTAAATGTTTACCCAGTTGAGAATATGCACTGTGGAGAGTTCTTTGGGCAGATATGTATACTTTTTATACTTTCTAAGAAGGTGAAAGAATCCTAGGAATTTTATTGCCACTCTACACTCATATGAATTTACCTACTGTTTATTTTTTGAAATTTTCTGATCTGTAGCACAGCAGCCCCAAATAAATACATTATGGCTATAGAAAAACTTAATGATTATTCATACAAATGATAAAGGAACTACTTTTAGCTAAAGCAAAGATAACTTTTACTAAACACTTAATTTGGTATATACCAAGTATCTTACATGTGTTAATTTATTAAACAGTCACAGCAAGTCTAAATGGTTAGTGACCAAGATAATATTCAAATGGTGGAATGCCTCACACCTAAAGCTGTTCCTATTCCATAAGCCATCCTGTAGTGAGAGAGTGTAGAGATTTTGAAACATCTTTAAACTTTTTGACACATTCCTCCTAATGCGAGGAGAGATTTATAAGTATTCCCCTTGAATCTGGACCAGCTTTAGTGATTGGTTGACCAATAGAGTATGGCAGAAGAAACTGGTGTCTTCAGAGATGAGGCCATAGTAGAAGGCCGTTAAGCATCTACCCTGTTCATTTGAGACACTCATCTTTGGAACTCTGAGCAATGATGTAAGAAGCATAAGGCTGCCATGTTGTGAGGAAGCTCAGACTAGCTTTGGAGAGATTTCTTGTGCAACTAAAACAGAAGATTTTAAGTTTAGCTGAGGATTAGGAGTCCAATTAATATGAAAAGCCTTATCTCCTATTATTGATGATTTTTAAAAGACCAATTCTTAGGCAGACTCCATTTTTTCATTTTTATAATTATGGCTAATAATAATTATGGCTAATATTTTATGCCAGATTTTGTTCTAAGGACTTTTAAATGCATTGATGTATGAAATCTTCACTACAGTCCTAAGAAGTAGATGTTATCATTATCTATAATTTTACATATATATATATATAAAAAACAAACTCGAGGCACAGAGAAGCTAAGAGTTTACCCAAGGTCAGTCAGTTATTAAATGGAAGACCCAGGATTTGAATTTCTGGCTCCAGGTTCTGTGTTTTTAACTACCTCTCTTATTGCTGTGAATAAATTCTCAAATTAAAAAGAATACTTTTAAAAAAAAGTTAACAAGTAATAAGCATTTTCCCTCTCTGGTGGTTGTAAAGTATGGTCACAAATTCTTTACCACTTCTATAGTTGACAGGTGGGGTCTATAACCCCTCCCTCTGAATTTAGGTGGGCTTGTGAATGCTTCAACCAATTAAGTACAGTGGAAGTGACACTATGCCACTGCTGAGGCTAGGTAAAAAAGGTCACACACCTTAGACAAAGGTCTCCTTTGTTCACTGGGAAACTTGCTCTAGAAAACCTTAAACTGTCACATAAGAAGTCCAACTACCCTGAGTTCACCATGCTACAAGGAAGCCTGAGCCACATATAGAAGTCACATGTGGCTGCTCCAGTTGACAGTCCCAGCTGAGCAGCCTTCGAGCCATGCCAACCTGGGCACTGACATGTGAGTGAGAAGTCCCCAGTCTTTTGAAACCCTCAGCCCTGAGTCTTCCCAGCTGAGGCTTCAGACATTGTAGAATAGACAGACACGAGGTATTTCTGTTGTGTCCTGTTTAAATTCATGATACACAGAATCAATGAGACTAATAAAATAGTGGTGTGTGTGTGTGTGTTTTTTTTACGCCCTGAAATTTGAGTGATTTGTTACACAGGAAAGGATAACTGAGATATTCTCTTTCATCAACAATTTCTATACTCTACTCATAGAAGCAGGCCCTAGAAATAGTTTTCTGTTATATTTTTGGTCAGTCTTTTTTTATACTTTTATTTTTTTATCTTATTTATTTTTTCCCCCTCTTTTTTTCGGCCCCCTGCCTCCCCCTTCCACCTTTGACATATGGATGTTGCCGTTTCCCCTTAAGAACTCTATCTCTGAAGGAAGGGTATCTCCTCCCACAGCCCGGGGCTTGGTGCTCCTGGGGCCTGGCACCCCCCAGGGCACTGGGGAGGGGAGGGGCCTGGCACACCTGGGGTGGAGGGGTGTGGGGGGGGGTTGAACCCAGAACCTTCTGCGTGTAAAGCAGACGTGCTAACCACTACACTATGGAGACACCTCTCCCCTTTGTTTATACTTTTAAACATATGTACTTATTCAGTTTTAAACATTAATAGGTCCATTATGTTTATTTATTTTTAATTTAATTAATTTTTTTATTATGATGATATTTGTTAATGAAATCCAATAAATTTCAAGTGTAAGGTTCAACAGTAAGGCATGTATATATTTATTGTATGTCCATGGCACATGAACAGATTGGGTGACAGATTTCTTTCTATCACCACATATTTGACCCCCCATTATATTTAAATTATTGGTACCCTTGCTTTTTTTCACACTCACTTATTCAAGAGATTTTTTGATCGAGAAACTTCCACATGCCAGGCATTGTTTAAGGTGATGAGGAGACAGAATGAACAAAACAAAGCCCTAAAACTCATGAAGCTTATGTTTATGTAATAATGTCTTGCTTGATATATTCATATTACAGGTTTATATAATTTCTTTTATCTATCCATATAGATTATATGGTACTAGAGGTTGATTCGTATTGCCAGATACGAATGATGTTTCTAATATTTGGCTATTGCAAAAATGTAGGTGTATGCACACGTGGGGGGAATTGTATTTTTAGTTCTGACACTATCAAATTGTCTTCACCAGTTTGTACTCTTGCCAGCAGCACGTGAGAATGCTTGTTGCCTGATCCTAACCAATACTCCAGTCAATGTTCTGAGAGCAAAACTCCTTAAATGCATATTTTCTCCAATTCCTAATGAGGTTAACACTTTTAGAGTCTAATTGTAATTCTTTTTCATTGAATTGTTTATTTTTATTCTTCACCCATTTTAAAAATTGTTTGTCTTCTTTAACCACTTTAAGGTGTTCCTGCATTAATATAATTATGAACCCTTTAGCTGTTAAATATGGTGCAAAAACAGTTTGAGTCTAAGCCTGCTTTTAAGCTTCATATTGCTTTTTATCATACAGAATATTTTGATTTTTATGTGGGCAAATTTGTCCATCTGTTACTTCATGTCTTTTGGATTTTATAGCTTGCTTATGAAGGCCTTCATGCCAAAGTTATAAAAACAGTATCTTTGTCCTCTATATTTAAATTTTTTAACAAACTCAGGTTTTTTTTTTTTTTTTCATGCATATGGACGTTTAGTGAATGGGGTGTGGTAGCATATAGATTTCCTTTTCTTTCTGGTCTATTGATTGATTCTCAGTTCCTGACTAAATCTCACTCTTTTTGTTACTATGTAGTTTATTTTCACGTTTGGCAGGGCAAGTTGTCCCTCATTGTTCTTTTACAAAAATTTCTTAGCTTTTCTTTTATTGTTTTCTTTCAAAGTTTGGAAGTGGCTTGTTTAGTTTCTTTCAAAATTTCTTACAAGATTTTTATTAAGATTTAATTGAATTAATAGATAGGTTGTAGAAAAGTGATATCTTTACGATTCAGGAACATGGTTTCCTCTTCATTTATTCAAGTTTTCCATGAAGTTTTATAATATTTTTTTCATCTAGGTTTTGGCATATTTCTGTTTAATTTCTATGAATTTAAACTTTTTGTTATAATTGTGAATGGGACAATTATTAAAGTTCTATTTAGATTACTATATGTTGATCTTGAAATCAATCTCTTTCCTTATCATTTGTCACTTGGTTTTCTTTGGGTCTCTGAGCATATAATGATATCATCTATGAATAATGATTGTTTGGTCTCTTTGTTCTCTCAAATTCATAGTTCTTTTTTATCTATTCATTACCTAAGACTTCCAGTACAGTTTTGACAAATCAAGATGATAATAAGCACATCGTTCTTGCTCTTGAATCTAACATTTCATTACATGTACTTGCTGTGTGTTTCTGGTAGAAAATTTGAGCAAAATAAAAGAACTCATTCTATTTCTATCTTGGAGTTTGATTAAAAGTAGACACTGAATTTTACCCAAATACTTTTTTAGGGGAAACTATGAAGATATTATGTGGATTGTCTCATTTAATCTGTTAAGGTAGCAAAATAAAAGATTACTTAATTTTCATTCATTCAACACATTTATTGAGAACCTGTTATGTGCCAAGAACTATGATAAATGCCGGGAATGTAAATAAAAACAAGACAGACAAGTTTTTTTTGGTCTGAAGTTGATCAATATTTGCAAATACAGGATAAACCGTTATTTGTTCTAGAAGTGTTACTCTTTAATATGTTGCTGGACTTGATTTGATATTGTTTTGCATAGAATTTTTGCATCTATGTTCAGGAGTGGAACTAGATTGTGTTGCTCTGGGCGCCATTCAAAACTGACAGATTTACATGATCTCCGTAAACAAAATGAAGCATAGTGTTTCTCTCCACTTATTTAAGTCTTCTTTTAAATTCATAATGCTGTAGTTTTCTTCCTGTGGGTCTTAAACATTTCTTATTAAATATATTCCTAGATAATTTATTCACTTCATTATGAGTAGGATGTTTAAAACAAATCTTCTAATTAATTATTGCTTGTATATATAAAATGGATTGATTTCTGTATGTTTGGTTTATGATGGGTCTCTTAGATGAATTCTCTCATTAAGGGTATTAGTTTTTTAACTACTTTTTCCCTGTTTTTGAGACTTCTGAATAGACAATAATAATGTCAGTAAATAATATACTTTCCTCTTAAATAACTAAACATTGTTTTTTCCTTTGATTTTATTTCACGTGTTAGAAATTGCAGAACAATATTGAATAGTATTTATAATAATGAAAATCTTTGTATTTTTTTTCTTTTAAAGTGAATGTTCTTGGAGTTTTATATTAGGTATCATATATTGAGAGAAATAATCTGTACCAGCTTGAGAAAAAGATTTCATTTATATTCTGGTCCTTGTTATCAGGTGTTTTTACTAAAAATGGATGTCACATTTTTTTTCAAAATAATTTTTGGCATACTTTGGGATAATCACATTATTTTTCTTCTATGACATACTGATGTGAAAAATTATATTAATGAATTCATAATATTGAATTATCTTTGCATTCTTGAAACAAAACCTGCTGTTTTCATTATTTCATAAACAGCTGGATAAATTTAGTATTGCATTTTAGATTTTGGCTTCTAAATCTAAATATCTGTGAGATCACTTTGTTGCTGTTGTTGTTTTTTTTATATGTGTTAGTTTTATAAGTTTTTAGTGTTAGAGTTTGGCCAATATTTGAATTGGGATTTTTTCCCCCAAATATTTTAATGCCCTTGAAGAGTTAACAAGTCAGAAAATTATTTGTTATTTAAATTTTGAAATAATTTTTCTTTAAAGCCTCTGAACAGGTAAATGTTTACATTGTTTTTCAAGTACTTCTTAAGAATGTGTTCAGCTTCTTCAGTAGTTAATATTCACATTTTATATGAATGAGAATGATTCATTATATCAAGATTTTCAAATGTTTTCATATCTAAGATGACACCTCTTTTATCCCTAATTTTTTCTTGTCTCTGATTTTTTTCTTAATTAGGATAAATAGAGGTTTGTATATTTTATCCTTTTTGTTCTGATCATTGTTTGCTTTTTCTAAAGAGCCATTCTAAGATTTATTTACCTATTCTATTCCTTTTTGTTTACTAAATTTTAATTTCTGCTTTCATCTGCAATAATTTCTTCTCCTTTTTTCTTAGGCTTACTTTGTTTTGCTCTTAGCTTCTCAAGTGAATGGCTTAATTTATTTGTTTCTTTTATTATTTAAAAATTGTGAAAGTATGTTTTGTAAATTTGCCCAATTAAAGCTTTAACTAAAGACCATAGGTTTCAATATGTAGTGTGTTTATAATTTGCTAAGTATTTTGTAACTATACTTTTAAACTCTTACTTGACCCAGAATTATATAGGAGAATACTGTTTGTTTTGTTTTGTTACCATTGAGAGCTTGAAGAAATTTTAAAAAATTAATTGTTGTTCAACTATTATTCTTGTGGCTTTTGATCAAAGAATATGATCTGTATGAATCTGCTCTTTAGAAAATTTTGATGTTTTCTTTGTGATCCAATATATATATAATTTTAAATGTTTCCCAAATATTTAAAAAGAAAATATATTTTCTATTTGAAGTTATTATATTTCCATGTGTGTTTTCAAATTGACTCAATTCTCATATCCTTTATTTCCTTGTTTATTGTCTACTTTAACTCTCAAGAACAGAAAAAAAAAAAAAGCTTTCTTATTATGTATTTGGCACATGAAAGCTAAATCCTGAAAGTTACATCCTTCGAATCTTCTTACCAATAGTGAAAAAGAAAGATTATCTATGAGAGACTTAATTTTTTTCCTGGAAAGTCTACTTCATCTTATATGACTGTAATTCCAACTATTCAGTGGGGAGAGTAGTTCTTTTTTTTTTTTTACTACAATATTATGCTTTTAATTTTCCTGTGCTACTCTTTCTTAGGCATCTTTTGTAGACAACTATTGCTGGGTATGACCTAATCTCTGTCATTTAATATGATAAAGTCATTATATTAGTTATATGTTACATGCTTGTTCTTACTCAAATTGATCCACATTTTATTGTTTCAGTTTCTTTGCTATTTCTTTGATATTTATCTTTGACTCTATCATACAAATTTTCTTTTCTCTTTTCTCTCTTCTAATGTAAAAGCATATACCCTTTTAATTTTCCTAAATGTCACCTTTAAAAATTAAACATCTCTATTTCTCTCTCCAGAGAAATCAGTGTCTACCACTTCCAACGCATAATAAAGACATTAGCTCGCCATTCCTTCCTTCACATATCTTCCTTACCTTGGAATTTAGACCCAACTTCTTAGTTGCTAAATATTATTATTTACATATTATATCTTCTGTTTCAAGGATTACTGATGAAGTTTGCAATCTTTGTTGTAGCTACAGCATATGTGCAATAACTGAAACTTGATCTTACATAAAAATATTTCAGTACTTACTGTTGGTCTTTTTAATAAATACAACTTTCTTGAGCATGAGGTTTTAAAAACTGAACTCATTTTATGGTTTTCTGGGAAACTTGATTTTTTTTTTCATGAAGAGAACCTGATCAATTTTAGTTTTTTTAGAACCTGATCAATTTTAGTTTTTTATGTGGTATCAGAAAATGCTTTTTTATTGATTTCAAATGTGAATGATCACATGTCCAATTTTAGTATTCTTAGATCTTAGTCCTTCCCCCAAACCGGGCTTCTGAGGGTATTGCTCTATTAACTTCTGGTCCTGATTTTTCTTCCCTAATAGCTAATTTTTTTATGGTTTTGTTTGTTTTGTTTTGTTTTTTCCTTTCATCTAGGGTTCTTTTTTGAAAAATTAAAATCCCTAACTTCCATAGGAACTAGTCTCTTTATATTGATTTTGTTTAATACTCATCCAGCCCATTTGATCTGAATATTTATTTGCTTCTTAAGTTCAGGAAGTTACTTTCTCTAAACTCGAGAATCATTGCTATTTTTCTATTTGTTCGGCATCTTCTTTGGGGACATTAGTTTTCTTCATGTTGGATCTCTACTCTCTGTCCTCTGAATCCACCATCTTCTTTTTTAAACATTGTTATTACATTTTCATTTTCTTTTAATTCTGAAAAAGTGCTTCAAATTTGTCCTCTATATGGATTTCATCATAAGCAATGCCGATTAAGCACTTTATCCCTTCTAATGTATTTTGATTTTGATATTTCACATTCAGTTTTATACCATTTTCTTTCTTCATTAGCTTTCTATATTCTAGTTTTTTAACCAGTTTCCTTCTTACCTCAATATGTTTTCTTCTCTCATTTTTCATCTCTTGCTTCATGGGGTCCTTGAATATAATTTAGATCACAAAGCATATGCTGTTTAAAATTTATTCCCATTTCCTGTAGTAAATCTTTTCCAAAAGTATGCTCTTCCTCTGCCTCTTGAGTGCTATATGTTCATTTCTTAAAGTTACAAAATTTTTCATATGCCTCATAATGAGGTTTTATTTTGCCTGTTTATTCATCCTTGAATAATGACTATTTTATCTGGCCTGTTATTTCTCTGCAAAACAAGAGTGAATAGATTTCTCTTGAATCCCATCATACTTCACTTGGTTTTAATTCTAATCTTCTCTTAGATCTTATGCTATTTGACATTTTCTCCTGATGTTAGATTTATTCTGACCTATGGGAGCTGAGTTCATAACTTTCTATATGTATGGCAAAGCCACTGTGCCAAGGGCCAGATCTTAAATAGTTTGGCCTCATTCTTTTTGCTCCCACAAAACAAGTTGAGAAAAAAGAATCCTCATACACTGCTGGTGGGAATGTAAATTGGTACAGCTACTATGGAAAACAGTATGGAGGTTCTCCTCAAAATTAAGAATTACCATATGACATAGCAATCCCTCTTCTTGGTATCTACCTCCAAAATTTGAAAACATTTATCCATAAAGATATATGTACCCCGATGTTCACTGCATCATTATTCACAATGGTCAACACATGGAAACAACTGAAATGCCCTTCAATAGATGATTGAGTAAAGATGTGGTACATATATACAATGGACTATTATTATTCAGCCATAAGAAAAGATGAAATATTGACATTTGCAACAATGTGGATAAATCTTGAGATTATCAATGCTAAGCAAAATAAGTCAGAAAAGGCTGAAAACCACATGATTTCATTAATATGTGGGATATAAAACTGAAAGCAACAAAACAAACAAGACAAACAGAGACTCATGGACACAGAAAACGGTTTGGTGATTACCAGAGGAAAAAGTGGGGGGGAGGTAGATAAGGGTAAAGGGATCAAATATATGGTGACAGAAGAAAATTTAAATTTGGGTGGGGAACACGCAATAGAATGTACATATGACCTATTATCGAATTGTACGTACACTTGAAACCTATATAATTTTATTAACCAATGCCACCCAAGAAAATTTAGTTAAAAAAACAGGTCGAGGAAGAACCTTTCGACTTCACGGAGAATCCTCCACTCAATAAATAACCCAATGGCTAGCCATACATGGTGCAGTCACAGTGCCTGGTCTCATGCTATTTCTCAGGTTCTGTAGGATGTGCAAAGAGGAAACTCCCTGCAAGTCTCACAGCAAGTCATGTCTTCCTACTCCAGACCCTAAGTTTCAGGGTATTGTTAAAATGCCTTCAGGATTTTCTTCACTTTTTTCCTATCAAGGCCATGTCGCTGTATCAATAAGTGAGTTCTAATGTCTTTCATAAATAAGGTTTATCTGCAAAAACTTACTTGACATTTCTGCATGTGAAAGGTGTTCTCTAGTTCTTAACACGAAAGTAAGATTTCCCAACTTCTGTGTCCCCTTTGACACTTTAATTGAAATTTGGAAGGCTCTTGTCTTTAAGATGCCATCTTTACCTAGAAGGCAGCAATATCTAAATAAGCAGAACATGCCTTAGAGATAGCAATCTCTCTGCTGGGGGTTAGATTTGGGATGCCAATGCAGATCTATTATCCATAGGGCCAGCCAGAACTGAGGGACTCCCATGTGGCTCTCAGAAGCGTTTTGCTGTAAATCCTAGCCAGTCTCCTGGGTTACTACTAAATTCCAATGATTTTTTGTTTTCTGTTTCCAAATTGGCTAGGTTGAGACATAGATCTGAGTTTCTACCGTGGTTTTCACTTTTTTTTTTTAAGCCCAATCACTTATGATATGCCAGACACTTTACATGTATTATTTCATTTAATCTTCAAAAATGGTATCACATAGATGTTATTATAAATCCCAATGTACAAATGAAGGAATTGGAGCTTAGAAAAGGATTTAAATAATTCAACGTCTCTCAGTTAGCAAGTGTCAGAATCAGCATTTACTGGCCTGTCACCCGTTAAGACTCATGTTTATAACCAGTATTTCAAAAGCTTTCACTAGCTTTCCCCCCTCCAAAATGGTTTTCCTACCTTAATCATGAGTATTGGCAGCCATTTATAATCCCTGCCATCATGTTATACCTTCTTCTCATGGACCAGTGATCTACTAGATGAATCTATATTTACATCACACTTATTCTTCCCTCTTATCTCAGAATAAAAGATATATTTCTCCAGAGCAACTGCTTCCCTATGTACTCAAAATTCCATTCCCTTTCTTCTCCTTCCATTATTCTCCCTCTCTTCTTGTTCTTCCATCTCAGCATATAAACATGTTCAAGTCTCTTCCATCTCTTCTCAACATCACATTGACCTCTAGCCACGATTCTTTATTTTCTTTCCCTTCATTGTCAAACTTTCCCTTCCATCGACATGGGAAACTAGTTTGTACTAGCTTTTTCTATTTCCTTTTTTCCCCTGAATCCACTCAATTTTCATCCATTACAATCCCAGTAAAACACCCAAGCCAAGATGACCTGTTGCCTCCCAACTGTGAGATACCATAAACATGCTTTGGCCATCCATTTTCACTTTCTGTTACACTTGTCAACATTTACTGCTTCCTTTACAAAATTTTCTTCTCTCTTGTTTCTATGGCTCTACACTCCTTTATCCTCTTCCTGCTCCCTTGGCCTTTATTTTTCCAACTACTTTCCATTTATTTGTTTTTCCTTCTATCCAAATGGTCAAGCAAATTGTCCTAGCATTGCATTCTCAGGTCTCTTTGTTTTCTTTATTCAAATCATAAAACAATCTCATTCATGTCTAAAGTTTCAGCTAACACTTTAATGCTGATTGCTTCCAAATCGATGCTCAAAGCCTGACCCTTTTTCTTATGCAGTAAAACCATACTTCTGGCTGAGACAGAACAGCTATATGAAAATCTTCCCTAGGTGCCTTGATGATTTTATTTCTCTCTCATCCTCTTGGATTCTTGATTGGAAGTACTAGTAATGACAGTCACAAAATCATCCACCTCTTTACCAAGCCCTGACTTTAACCAGTTACTAAGTTCTGCATTTTCTATTATTATTATTATTATTTTTAGTTAATAATTTTTCTCCACCTCTACTTAGTTCAGGCCCTTATCCTCCTTGCTTAAATTAATTTCATGACCTCCTCTGGGGGTTTCTACATTGTCCATATTTCTAAAAAAGTGGTTATGTTGAAATGTAAATGTAATCATGTTACTCCCTTCTTAGAACCTCATCATCTTCAAGATAAGAGTCATAATACTAAGATTCACACTGAACTTCCTGAAATTTCCAGAACACCTCCACATTATCTCTCACCCTGCCTTTCTCTAAGCTATTCTTTATCCCTGGAATTTATCCTCCTTCCTTCGCAAACTTGTCTTTTGGGAAATTCACAGTCATTCATCAAGACCCAATCCAAACATCACGTATGTTTTAAATTTTGATTTTGCTTCCCAGAAACATGCTCTCATGGAACCTGGTACACACATTCCTATGCTAGCATTCAACATATAGCTTAATAGTGGGTTAGTTTGCTTCTTGGTCTCCCATTCAAGACTGGAAGCCCTTTTAAGACCAGAACATTAGTTTTTAATGACTCACCTGACTCCCCAAGTTCCATCATGGCAGCCAGGCCAGGTAATCCAGCTATTCTACCTTGTCATGGACATCTATCTTAAGCCACACCTAAGTTCTTCCTCAGTTTAGCGCTTCTGGGAATAACCCATGATGTTCTATGCTTGTGTCCAAGTAATAACAGCAAACTATTGGAGGAAGAGAAGAGAAAGCCTGTTATTATGCAGAACTCAACCACTAACTTACAAAAGGGATGACTTCTTTTTTCTCAAAATTGTAGACATTCATATTAAGCATAAGACAGAACATAAAGAAACTGTACAGTGTCATTAGAAACTAAACTACCCTAATAGGGGCACTGTCCAGAGGATAAATCATTGATTTTTCAATTTGCCTCTATCCATAAATAGGACTTTGGGCCAAACACAACCCATAAAGGAATATTGTCCAAAGAAGTTAAAAATAAGTTTGCCTCATGCCAGTGGGGTATTGACATTTGACTGAATCTGGAGAATTCCATAAGGAACTTGCTGTGAGACTGAGTTTTCACCAAATTCTAATTCTGCGATGGAGAGCCATCTCCATTTTCAAGGTTTTTGTCTTTGTTGTGTATTTGCCTTCTTGCCTATATCTACTCCATTTGTATTAGCTTCCTTGGTTACTATTTATCTTCTTGGGTTCTGGATTTCAATATTTAATCATTTCTATGATAAGTATCTGTTCACATTTTAACATCTCTGAAATTGGAATGTGCCTTACAGTTACTAATATCTATTAGTCATTGGTTGGCCCAGACCATTCATGATTTTGTTGCCCTTGTTTGTGCAAACTTGGTGGTTATTCCTGTGGCCTGACTGAATAACTGCAACCCCTCAACCCAGAGGTGAATATCTGGGCTGCTTCCACTCTGTACTTTCCCAGAGTAATCTGAATTGTCTATTTCTTTCACCTGTTGTCAGGAAGCTTCTTTGCCAGGGGCCACAAGGGCTACCATTTCAGGGGAGACATGAGCTGAGAAAAAAAGAGAGGAACTGTCCTGATCACCATTATCTCTGTGTGAAAACAGATGCAAGAAGGACAGCTAATCTCAGAGTTTCTCCCTGTACCACAGAGATTAGAAGCAAGCACTTCTGTATTTCAATAATGCAATGTAAGTGTTAGCCTTCCCACATTCCAGTGTTACCAGACATATTTGGAGAAAGAGAATGTTACCTCATTATAAACTCCCAAACAAACCACTTGGTGGGTTCCGTTATACTCTGCCAGCTTCTGCCTATTACTCTCAGCTCAACCACAGGTATAGCTGTCAGGGTTCACTCAGGAAAATAGACGCCATGCAGGATATTCAGAAGGGATTTAATATGAGCAATTTTGTTACACAGGTGTTGAGCAGTAAAAGAACAAACAGGCGGCCTGAAAACAATTGCATCTCTAGGAAGAAGCTACTACCCCTACGGTTGGGGAAATCAAAGGGGAAATGTGTATTTACCAGAGCCTAGGAGTGGAGAGGAAAAGTCCTGTGTTGCTGCTTCTCAGGGATGGGGATGCCACACTGCTGATAGCCAGGTGTCTGGGGAAGGTCAGGTACAGCTGGTGTCCTTATCACAAAGGGGCACAACCATAGGGCTGGTGATGCTCTTTCTAGGGGAGTGCCACAGGCTGGGTCTAGAAGTGTTTTTAAAAAGCTGGAGACTGGAGCAGTAGCTGCCCTCTGCTGCTGAAGAGATGTGCCAGGAATTGGAAACAGGAAGGGAGTCCTTTCTCACATCCTCCCACTTGCCAGTCGCCTGTCAGCTCCTCCTATTAACAAGATAAAACTAATTCTCAGAAACAATGCAGTTCACACCTATATTACAAAAAAGGAAAAAATCCCATATATGCAATGTGATCTTCTTGCCTTAGAAGATATAAAAATGTTCTACTTTGTGGTGTGGTACATCACAGCTTTTCCTTTATCCATCCTCTGGCTTTTCGACTATAGCTACAGGCTTGCTGATGGATAAGGGTCTCTTTAAACAACAAAGCTACTTAGTCTTCTTTAGCTAAAAGTACTTTGAAATGACATCTTTTTTTTACAACGTAAAAAAAAATCATATTTTTAAGTAGGGTAACCCCTACAGTCCTAAGTGGAAAGTGATAACAATGAGGATATATTTGCATTGTATCCAGAATTAGGAACTGGGATGAGGGAATGGAAGATTGTGCTTTCAGTTATGCTGTCACTGGATTAATGACCTCTCTGTAGGGTAGTGTCCCAGATGTTTATATGGACATTCTAGAGCACTAGCTTGTGGTGATACTCATGGATAACTAAAAAGAGCAAAGGTTTGTTTATAAGCATCTTTGGTTTGGTTCATCATTATCATAATCTGGGAGAGATCTTAAATATAAGGGAAAGAATTCTCTGTCAAATATGGAGTGAAAACTGAAAGATGACCTCTTTTCTCATTTTAGAAATAAAAAACCCTATGTTTCACTTATAATTTGAACACTCTACCATATTACCAGTATGTGTCTATTTCAGAAAGTACGTTGCACTGCCTCTCTAGGCTTATAGAAAAAAACTAATTGTTATTATTCTTCATAGCATAGTACAGTGGAAAAGGATGCTATATTTGGAATTAGGAGACTAGAGTTCTAGACAAGCCTTTGCTATTAGCCCAATGAGTCTCATTTAATCTCTCTGGCCTTAGTTTTCTCATTCGTAATAAGAAGGAAATGAATGAGATGATCTCTTAAGTTTATTTTTCACTTCCATAATTCTGTGAACCAAAGATCATCATGCTTCCTCTAAAGAAAGGACGGCATTAGTTACTGTCATTATTCAAAGAAAAGTCGACTTATTGTGGTGAAACCATATAAATCTTTGTCAGTGGCTTTGGTTTGAGAGTTACCCAAATCCACTTTCATTTTAGACAATACATTAACATGAATAGCCAGATAGTAAACAGAACCTGGACAATTTAGGCTCATTCATTCATGAAGAGATTTATACAGTACAATATTTTCCTTCACATAAGCTGTTTTTGTTGTGGTGGTAAAAATAAGAGATGATGAGATGAAGCAGTAATCTAACACTTTAGTAGAATACACTTTCCTCCAAATCAGTGAGAAATCTTTATTACAAAGTATTCTCTTCTGGTATGAATAAAAGCTGATCAATATGTAAACATTGAGATTTCTTTCCATAAATTGTGGATTTTGCAGAAATAATTGTTATATGCCTAAATAGTATTTGTTACTCCAGCTCATAATTACTCCATTTATTTCCCCATTCTCTCTTCATCAGTTTGATAATTTTTTTTCTCTTTTGTGGCTCCAAAATACAGAAAGAGTTACAGCAAGTTTGTGAAAACAGCTTTACATGAGGGAATGATTATATTTTAATCACCAACAAAGAACCAAACAAAGACTGAGTGAGTGCTAGAAGAGCCACCACACATCACTGATTCAGTATCTCTTTGCCAACCAATTATTTTTTAAAAATTGAGAGTAATTTCAGTTTAAAGTTTTGTTATCTCCTTGACTCTTCTTTTAAATGAAAAACTCTCCATCTTTATATTTGCTCCAAATATAACACAAAGTTAATTACGATCAAACGATTCTATACCCGATAATCAGATCTTAAGAGTGCAGAGCACTCATAAAGTTGCTATCCTTTGCATATGTAATAATACTAAATTGGAACTACTTTTAGCTAAGGTCCCAAGACAATAGAGGTCACTTTCCAAATCAAAGTGTGAGACACCTGTGTAGGATGTGTAAAGGAAGCAATTGTTTGAGACCCAATACTGAAGTTCTAGGTTGATTACCCACTTTTACCTCATGAAAAGGTTGAAAAAGATAAGGGGAAAAAATGGATTAAATGAAAAACAGAATCTTGAAGAGAGCTGTAGGTATACTATGAAACCCACCCCATCCTTAAAGTGGAGGCTGAGAGGGGAATGAGATGGGTTTTGGGGAAACACTTAGAGAGCTCAGTATGTGTCCTTTGGATATGAGTGTCAGAGGAGCTTTGTGTCTTCCTCACTCCTGCAAAATCTACTATTTGAAAAACTGTCTGGTGATAGAAGAAAGAAAGGTAAGTATGTTGGAATCAGCCCACACAGCCAGTTTTTTCTCACTTAACGATTTGAGAGTTTTCTATGAACCAGAAACAGGCTCCTTTGCAAAGAAAGAATGCTAAAATAGAGGTCACCTAAGATACTGCCCTAGAGGATTCTGCGAAAAAAGCCAAAAAGATTTTAGCACAGAGAAGTTGAAAGTATACTATGGGATGCCAAGAAACCTACAAGGCAGTTAGGGATCAGCTAGGAGAGTGCATTTACTCATGCCGAGAAAACTGTAGGTGGGAGTACCCTACTGATGAGGTGCCTTTGTTAGGTTTCCCTAAGAAGCAGAGTCTGAGACAAGGGCCTGCATACAGGTAGCTTAGTTTGGAAAGTGAATGAAGAGTGGGGAACAGGCAAGAAAGAACAAAGAATGAGGAAAGCCTATATGAGTGTGTGTTATTGAGCTGGACTATGAGCACCTGGGACTCAAGCCCATCGTGACCTCCTGGAGCAGAATGTACCTCAGAATTGTCCACATGAAGGACAGAAAAAAAAAAAAGAGTATTTATTTGTAGTACATAAACTCCCTTACACCTGCATGTGAGTTTCAAGTGGGTTCCCAGCTTCAGAAAATTTTCAGCACAAAAAGCAAGAAATGCATGCATATCAGGTAAGATAGGTGAGATAGCACCAGGTTACACCTGCACTTTGTACTTGTCACAGCAAGGTCTGAAGCAAATGGGAGATGTGAGGTAAGGCACAAGAACTGTCTGATTCATGGGGCATCTCCAAAAAATCTGAAAACAAAAACAAGAAAACAAAGAAAGGGTCTGCTTTAAAACTAAGAAACCCAAAGAATGGGGAAGCTAGATTATCACAACAGTATTTGTCAAGTTAGAAATTATCTGCTGTTATCCTCTCAGTCTTCCCTTCTTCCTACAATCCTGATTTTTAAAATTATTATTATCACTACACTGGACTGGAGATATTAATTAAACCTGAGTCTATTTTGTGACTTGGAGAGACCAGAGGACATTTGATTACCTAAGATGACTTGAAAAGTCTTGGGGCTTGCCCTAGATTTTATGTAAGGACAAGGCAAGAGCTAGCCCTACAGAATACATTTAAAGGAACAGTAGATAAAAAGGAAAGTACCTTTATGATTACACTCAACACAATATGTTTGTTCAACACAACAGTTGCTTATGTAATAAAGTTTTGGCTTTGGCCCTGCTATCACTTTTAAGTTTAAGTACAGTCCTCTGTGGTATGTCCACTTTTTTTTTTTTTTTTGTGGAAGGTAACTAGGAGGCAGGAAAAGAATCTTTCCTGTATTTTATTCAGTTGTTTCAGTATAATAAGCACCTGGAGACTCAAATGTATGGAAGGCACCTTTCCCCTGTGCGAAACTGTTCCCATACAGCCTCACCCAGCTCTGGGAAGCACAATTCCAGACGTTGTTATTCAATAGACCAAAATATCAGGGATGAAAATGCTAGGAACATTCGCTATCAAACTCTAAGTTGTATATTGACTATATCTTATATCCTGCTTATTGCATTGACCCCCGAATTCTGAGCTTCTGTGGCCATCCGTCACCAGCCAGCTTCCCCTCCCTGTGTGGTTGCAGACAAGCCCCAACCTGGTGTCACCTCACATACCTTTCCTCTTTCTCAGACTCTTCCACTGGTGCCATCTGGAACTCCAGATAGGGGGGGTCAGCTCATGTCAACCATTAACTTTTTCTGATCATTCTTTAATCCTTCCTTTTCTTTATCCTTCACATCCAATGCATCGGCAAGTCGTGACAGTTCTACCTCAAAAAATGTAACTCATATACATGCATGCCTCTCTGTTTTGTCCTTCATTTCCAAGTCTCTCCACTTTAACGTTTGTCTCTAGATACCCATTTATCCTTCCATAGTCTAGCAAACTCCCCATTACTGCTTCCAAATTACTGCCTCTGGAAAAAAAAAAAAGTTCCTTTGAGGCTCTTACCACTTGGTTATCCTATCCTCTTCCTCCAGGTCTCTGTTATCTCTCAGTCACTTCCTCTAATTCATGGAACACACACAAGGTTCCCCAACTAGTGTTCCCTAAAACACCCACGGTGTGTGTCATTTTTCATGACTGCACTATCTAAATAAATGAGCCTAGCTTCTCAGTTCCTTGACCTCCTCACCTCAGTCCGTCCTTGATCACCGTGTCCATAGTCACATCCTATATCTTCCTATCTTCCTATCATTAAAAATTTCTCCAACTCTAATATTGAAATATTCTCTTCTTAGACTTGTATCTTTCCTGCTCACTTAGTCTAGTTTCTGATCTCCTGCAATTCTTTAACCACACCGAGCCCTCCAATAGATTAACCCACCAATCACTTACCTCTTTTTCCAGAACCTGTGGTTCCATTTTAAAATTAATCTCTACTCTCCTCACAAATGTTGCTAGAGAACACAAACAAGTTGATTAATTTCACTTTAATGATCTCGCAAGCCAAATGGGCATTTGCAAGAATATTGTTATGTTTCTTTATCAAATCCACTTTTACCATTATGGTGGTTCTGCTAGAACTAATGTCGCTAAGTCGTAACTCTGTTTCTCCGAATGCCCTTTCCTGTATAGTAGCAGGTCACAGTTGACCATGAAGAATACATGTGGGATTTGGAAGGTGGATGTGAAACAGCAGTCATTAGGGCTAAAAGTCAGTGTAGAGATTCTGGCATAGTCACCGCTCGTACACAATGCCACTGAACTGCCTCATCCTGTCGTCTCACCCAGACTTGTGGCTCACCAAGTCCCCAAACCACATCTGGTCCAGTTCTTACAGGATCTCCTCCTTCGGCTTCACTGAGTCTGGGCCAGGTGCTCACCCAACGCTACCGTGCAGGGCCCCAGCCTCTCCCGCAGGAGAACCCCACCGTCGTCGAGGCTGGAGGTGGTGAGAGACAGACAAGGTTTCACTTCGTCGTCATAGGTTCCAGTTAGTCCACAGGGGTTGAGGTGTGTGTCCATGCGATCCAGTTTGTCCTTGCTCTCTCCCACTTCATGTCCAGTTTTCTAACTCTCCTTCCCAAGTACCACCCCTATTCACCAAAATTGATTTCAGGTCTAATACCAGATACGAAAGCTACAGCCCTGCATGATTATACCAGATCCCACAATTGTGTAAAGTCTAATCAATATAATATGTCCCTTATTTTATATGACACATAATAGTTCTGCTTCTTTAATTGAACCCTACCTGATAAAAGCATTCTCTCCTTAACACATTCAACTTCCCCCTGCCATTAGCTGATGATCATTCTTCATATTTTATTGCAAAAACAGAAGCCATCAGAGAGGAAAATGCCTCCCTCCTCTATCATTACACCACAATCGCGGCAGACGCGTTAATTCTATTCCCCTCAAAGACTGATCCCTCCAGACTCCATTCCTTATCATCTCCTTCTCTCGATTCTTCCTGCATCATCGACCCTTTTTGTTTCCACTGAATCACTTCAATCAGCTCTACTACCTCTTACCTTTAAAAACCCTTTCCTAGACCCCACATCTTCCTCCATAACTCTATTTCCCTGACTCCTTCATAACTCTATTTCCCTGACTCCTTCACAAGAAAACTTTTATGTACCCTCTCTCTACATCTTTATGATCTAGGCAGTCTTGAGTCCACTCCAAAATGGCTTCATTTCCCTCCTAGTTTCCCTAAAATTAATCTTCAGAAGTCACCAACAATTGCCACATTGCTAAATTCAATGGATATTTTTTGTTCTTGCTTACTTAAATATGAAGCTATATTCTGTTGACTTGGCCACTCCTTCCCTTTCAAAAAATTCTTCTTCTGTAGCATCATATTTTCTCATTTTTTCCTTTCACCGTATAGACTGCTCCTTCTCCATTTTATTGCTGCCTTCCCTGGCTCTATTCCATCATTAACTGTTGGAGTTCTACAGAGCTCAGTCCTGGGTTCTCTAGTGTATTTACACTTCATCCCAAGATGATCTCAACCACTTTCACATCATTAACATGCTGTCAGCTCCCCAACTTTCTCTCCTTACCAAACTTTGCCTCTCCACTGAAGATCCACATATCCTATTTACTTGATGTTTCCTTCAGATGTCTCGTCAGGAACTCTTGATCTTCCCCCATAAATCAGGCCCTCCCCAAGTCTTCCCTATCTCAGTAATGACATTAACTATCCATCCAATTACTAAAGCCAGAAACCTGGAAGCCATTATTAAATGTAATAAACTACTTTAAAATGTAAAGCAGATCATGTTAGTTCCCTGTCCATATTCTTCAGTTGCTTCTTACTGATCTTAGAATAAAATCTAAAGTTTAATCATGGCCAAAAAAAAAGCCCCACATGATTTGATCTCTACTTACATCCCCAACTTCATCTTGGGCTCTTCCCTTAGTGAGCCCTTCTTTTAGGTCCGAGAACATCCTTCCAGTTTAAATATCACCTCTTCAGAGAGGATGTCCCTGGCCACCCATTCTTAGTAAGTCTTGACTTTTTTATACCACCCTGGTCATTTCCTTCTCAGACTTATAAAATAATTTGTACTTACTGCATGTAATTTTATTTTAAATTCATTTGTTAACTTATTTATTCTCAGTCCCACCCATTAGACTGTAAGCTCTATAAAGGCAGGATTGTGCTACAGCTGTGCACCTTGCATAGTGATGGGCATTTAGTTAACACACAATAAAAAGTGAATTAAAGAATGAATGATAGCAGATAAGTTTTGAGGGAGAGGCGACTTCTTTGAGAATTTAAAATGTCTCTTGAATTTTCATGATGGAGCTATAGTGAGAATTATAGCCTACACATAGAATCTTTTTTTAAAAAGAGCATCTAAGAGGGCTAATGCTTCGTATAACATGCTCATATACTTTGAAAGTGGTCAATCAGCTTAATTTTTCACCACAAATGACCAACATTTTTCTTACTGAAGAATTAAGAATCATAAGTACATTTAGAGATTTTTCTCAGTACGTGTCTTTTTTTCCCCTTAAGAGTTGGAAGGCCTTAATGTCACAATCCACTCACCACCACATAGGCTGGGACGGCTATTGAGAGGTAAGTTTGCTCTTTAGAACAGATCGTCTTTATAAGGCTTTATTTGTGTTTTGGTTTTAAATGGTGAGTCACCTAATCTTTATTAGACTGGGGCAAAATACCAAATCATAGCTCACCAGTTTTAGTCCTTATTCATTAACTGAGCAATTGTTATGTGCAGTTAGTTTATGTATAATACATCCTAACAACCCATCCACAAAACACACTTTTAAGCTTTGAGATGATTAAATTTTCTTAGATTTTCTATAGCCGTTCATAAATCATCGTTAACTTCCCTGCTGATGGTGTCGCAAGCACAGACTAGACCATTCGCTTGGAAATGGTCACTTCACCTGACCATTTAGAAGGCTGTCGTTCCATGGGATTTTTGAACAGCAAAGATAAAATGAAATATAAGACTATTAGGTTTAATAGTGACAAATCCAATATCTTTAGATTACATTATCTTGACGTTGATCATTGTAAACCCCCAAACTATCCCAAAAGAGGACCATGAAAGGCCAACAAAAGGATGAATTGAAAAAAAAAACAATCACCCATCTAACCACAAACATCTTTCTTCTGGTGTCATAGGCTCAAGCTCTGAGAGACTCATTTATACCCAAAATGCTTCCAGAAACAGAGCCTGCTGGTCACCAATCCTCTTGACATAGAGCAAATGGTAGCTCTTCTATGGAAAAGGGCTGACTGAGATAAGAGTATGAAGACCAGAGTCTATACACAAAAATTATAAAGAAAGAATGTTGGAGAGACAGAATTTAAATAACAGCCCTGTAACTCAAAAGGTCTTGTCTCTCTTTCACAAGATTTAGTCCTGCTCTTTATGGAAGCCACCTCCAGCAGCTAATGGGTATTGTGGTGCTTCTGAGCTGTGACCTAAAAAAGAAGGAGATGCAAAAGCGACATAAAGAAATTCCCATTCTGGTCCTAGGGTTGTCTGGCGAGCTATTTCTATACTGTATGTACCTAAACAGCTCTTCTTGGGTGGCGGTTTAATGTTGCTATACCTTCACTTGCAATTACACTGAATGGAGCCGCAACAAATCTTCGTAATGCCAATCTCATCTTTCCACCTCATTGACAGCTCAGGAAATGCATCTAAAATTCATAGTAGCCTCATAGCCTATGGCAAGAGAAATCCATGCTGCTAAAATTTTATTTTAGAATTCAAGCTGGTTTTCCTCAGTTTAGGATGCTCCGTTTTTTAATCTTTTGCTGCCTACCACACTGTATCAAAATAACCAGCCAATATTGTTCAACTGTCAGGGGCCTCAGCTGCCTCCAAATTTTATCAGTGCAAATAAATACTGGAACATGTTAAAAATAATTCTAATAGATGGGAGCTCACATTAATAGAATTAAAAACAGGGAAAAAATAGCGTGTAAACTTTGACTTGACTGCCCCCCTACCTTTCCTTTACTGACTTAAAAAAAAAAAGGTTGATAGATATTCAGACTGATTTAATGTTTAGGCTGATAGGGATGCTAGGCTGGGTCCCAAATTTGTGCAATGTTCAAAGGGAGAGCGATTTTAAAATCCCAGAAAAAGAGATATTTCCAAATTAATGGCATTGCCCGAATGCCTTGGCTCCCTGCACCCCACCAGGAAGGTTTATTATTTTCTGGTAAAATGTTGCTCGGATGGGGAGTGGTAGTCAGCGATGCGTCAGAGCTGCTCTTTGAACACATTAAAAAGCTGAATGCACAACAAAGAACAGATGTTCCAGCATGCCTTATTTATGCACCCATCAGCAATCTTCCAGTGACCACAAAACACAGCCTTCCCCCCCCTCTTTCTCTCCATAATATTATTTTCTGATAAACTCTCCCTCTTTATTAATTAATTTATTTTTGACCCCAACTGAACTCCTGGGTAATTGTCTATGTGTGTGTGCACAACTGTGCACGTGTGTATGTGTGTGTGTTATTTGAAAGTCTGCCTCCATCAAAGCTGAATTCTATTGAACTGTGGAACAGGTGTGGATTCTGCAATTAGATCACATTTCAGAGAGAGAGACACTGAGGGTAATAATGGCGGTGAATTCTTCACAGTCGAATGCAGCACCATAGCGACCAGCAACAATGAAGGAGAAGAGATATTAGTATTAGGGGTGATTATTTTTAGTTTATGGGATCATCTGATTGAACGCTGGCCATAAGGCACAGTGAACGTGTGTTTGGGGCTCACCAGCTGTAAGGCAAACTTGTTTTACGGGCACTTATCTGAAAAGCCTCACTCACCCACCCTCTCTGCTTACAATTAGAATGGAAGTAGCGATTAGGAAGTGAGATATAATGCAGATTAAATGTTATGATGGACCAAGATCCTGTTGGGTTATTAAAACCCATTTGCTTTCACTGGCTTTAAAGGCGTAGTACCTTTATTTAAACCTCCAGCTCTAGATTTCTGAGCTTTAAAAGGTGGGAGGTAGAGGAGTGAGGGGGAGGGTTAAATAGAGAAAAATAATTTAGAATCTAAAGAGAAGCAAGAATATTTCCTCTTCTAAGACAAGAAAACTGCATTTTTTTTCAGTGAGTGAATCTAATCCGCGACCTCAATTTGAGCTTCAGAAAAACATGATACATTAATACAGAAAATGCTCACCACCACAAATTGATTTAATAGACTGAAAATAAATAGTGCGAGCAATTCTCACAACAATATTCGGTCAATTTTGGAACTTCCGATTCTAAGTGGTATTTCCTTAATACATTTTCCATGAAGTGGGAAATATTTGGTACCAGACTCAGTGGTGTAAAATCAGCCCTTGGGAGTGTTCCAGCTGTTCCCTGAGGCATCTCAGAATGGTGCTGTGGGCTGGCTGGCGGCAGCTGCTGTTCCTGAAAGAATAAAGGAAGCCAGACAACAGAGGGGAGGGATTTGCACAAAATGAAGTCACGGGCATCCTATAGGCACATCAGGAATTTGGTCTCAGAAGAAAGAGACGAGGGTAGCTTGATGGGATAAAGATTCTCCAATTCCATAGGCCTGGGAGGTCAGTATGAGAACCTTCGTTCTTTGCCCAGTGGTCTTAAACCCTGGATTGCCAAGTTCAAGGGTCAGCATCATAGGATACGGGATCCCAGCCAACATACTGCCAAGGGCAGAATTCTTTTTCTGACACTGAAATGAGTTCTTCAGATGAAACACCTGAGGGATGGGAAATGGTTCTATTGTCCACAATGTTACCTCGTACTGAGAAATGTTTCCACGACAGAATATTTCTGATTTGTATAGGTGGCCTAAGATTCCTAGCAAAAAGCCGCATCTTCTGGCTAAGAAACAGTAAAGCAAGTATGACAGCAGACAGGAATACCAATAAAAAAAAAAAATGTAGTTTTTCTATTACTATTCAATTAATTAATTCTCCAGCTACCAAACTGTCTCCAACATTTATTATTTTTCTCTCAATTCCACAAAATAGTTCCCATATTAGTAGCTAACTGAATTTAGTCACATGGCCTCGATGTTGGGTAAATCATTTCCTTTCTCTGGTCTAGGTTTCTGTGAAACCAGGGGATAAAGTTTACAAATGTAGTCAGTAGTAGAACCCCTTTTCTGAACAAAATGTGAGCTAAGATTTGGAGCTGCTATATTTAGAAGAGGGAGTGGGGCTCCCACTCAGTTCTCACTCTTCTTTGTGAGACCCGAGCTGCCTTTATCAAATTCCAAGATTGCTCAGAATTGGTATAAAATGTCTGAATTAGGTGCTATTGAACAGGAAGTGAGACTGACTATCTGGGTCTTCTCTGAAATATCCCCGGATGGGGACTGAGGGGCAGTGACAAGGGGCTGCACTGGTGAATAGTCTCCGCTGCAAGGAGACTTTTGTTTCCGTGAGCCCAGCCACCCAACTTGACAGCCCTTTTTCATTATACGCTTTGAAGAGACTGACTTCTAGTTGTCCTGAAGACACAGGTTTTTGTTTCATTTCTTTCTATCTGTCATTGGAACAAAAGTTTTCAATGAGGTCTGATCTTTTCATTCGGCTTGGCTATCACATATCATGTCATTTTAATAACCATATTGAGAGCCAAAAGATTTTTTTCAAGATCCAGACAGCTTCGCTGGTCCACTCTGGGTCTTGTCCAATCACCATACTGAGTGTTTACATTTAAATGTTTGAATGTACCTTCTTTTACTTCCTTTTGTTTGAAAATGACCTTTTAGAAAACCAGAATAGATAAATCATTTCTCATATTGGCTCTATAACAGTATCTTTCTTAGCTGAAGCAATGAGAAGGAAATGGAGAGATTAGTTATCATTATTGATAAGGCTACAACTCCTTTGCAGATGTTACAATGTCAATGTTTTGTGGCTAATTTGTATTGTAGCTTTAACATGTGTTGAAACACCTTGCCATTTAGTCACTTGAGGAAACACTGACAAGAGGCATGGGAGCTCTGCATTGGAAGATTGCAGGAGATACTACTCCCAAGCTGTGAAAATGAGCAAGTCAGACTATAGAATTCTGATTGAAAGCTTGACATTGTGAGACCAAGTGATCCAAGCAAGACATAAATCATAGCCTCTGAATCAGAAGAATTTATTAGCTCTCTGGTATTCAGTGTAGTAACAAATCAGTAATGACATGAGCTGGGAATCATATATTCTTTACCCAGTAAAGAAAACTGGATTTATAATAGAATAAGTGGTTAGTTTGAAAAGCAAAGAAACCTCTTTAAAAATTTATTTCTTCTGAATTCTACTAAGCCTACCCACCCTTCCAAAAGAGCAATGACATCTGATGAAATAACATACTTCTGATGAAATAACATACTTCCAATGCCGGCTTAATACATAACAAAGTAAATGGCTGATTATGGGCAAACATCTTTCTGATGGATCTAAACTGGAATTTCTGAATGTTGCTCTTGATACACTTCACTCTCTCAAGCCTCAGCTTCAATCTGTTTTGCATTAAGACAAGCACAATAAATCCAACCAAAATACAAGGTATAAATAATGTATAATTAAGCTTTGATTCCAAATTCTCAAGTTTGAGTAAGCCATTTCATTCACACACTGGGATGAAATCAACAAAACAAGTGGCTAGGGCATTTGGTCAAAGGGCAATTTTTTCCCCCTCTGGCTTATAACCTGTTTGATAAATTATAAAGGTGACCCTCACCCTTATAATGCTGACCACGTGAGTCATGTGTGCTAATAAGTCATACCAGCCCTTGTTTCCAATCGTTGACAATATAATTGCTAAGAAGCTATTTTTCTCTTAAAATATAGAGAAAAATGGGAAATTTCTGTATTAATGACATGATAATGACATTGTGAAAATAAAATGGTGATGACATATCCACTGTGGGAATAATATGCCCTCAGGTTAACAAAAGCAGCTTACCTGTTTAACTTATTAGAGTATTTTATAAACATATTTGAAATGAATAACTCAGATCATTCTGAAATAAAACAATACTACATTTTCTTTTATGCACATAAAGAGAGAAGATGCTAATTGCTCACCTACAACCCACCTAAGAAACTGATGGAAATACATCTACAATAAAATCAGAACAATATCACTTCCAGTATCTGCAAGATATTTATTCTGGTGAGTCATCCCCAAAGACTTTTTAAAAGAAAATAGAGTTCGATTCTATGTTTGCCATTAATTTGCTACAGAGTTGGGCAACCACTTGGTTCCTTCCATCAAAAAGAGTGGAGTGTAAAGTAGATAGGTGTGAGTTAAAGAACTTTGAAATTGCAGAGATAAAAGATTTTTCTCTCATGGAATGCCATTGTTATTAATATTATCGCCATCATCATTATTTATGCTCCCAGCACACGTATTGCGAAAATGTGTTATTCGTGTAACTGCTATGCCCTCACCATGTCATTTGCAAAATCACCATGTTCTTCTCACAGAAATGTCACTGAAATGTCATTTTTACAATAGCTGCATTATGAATCTGCTATAACTTGAATTGCTTTACAATGAAAATGCAATTTCTTAGCAATTAAAATTATTCCACCCACCCCAGTCAAATAATAGAAAATCGCCTCCCTGTCCGATGTTGCTTACAATGCACTGCAGAATACTGAAGGCTGAACAGAGTATGACTCCTCACATGCCTTATGTCTTAGGTACGTGTCTTAGCCATACCAGTTGTTGCATTATACCACATGTGTTTATCTGCTAAACTTGATCTGAACAAGTGCAGCAAATTGCTGAAACTCTTAAAAGATTGGAAGATTCTCACTCAGTCATGTTCTTTTTAAGTTTATCCGGGACCCTAACCACATCTAAGTTTTCAGGTATAACAACATTAGATCAAGATACTTGAGAAACTAATGTCAGTTTTTTTTCATTATGAGAAGAAATTCTTATAAATGTGACACATTATTATTAGGTCTACTTAAATCCATTTTTAGTATTAATTCAAATTTTCTCCTTAATAACTGCCTCTCAGAAACTGTTGGCATGTATTAGCAGCATCATTAAAAAGAATATAGCAATGTACAAAGCAAGATACAAGTTATTAGTAGACTGCTCATAGAGTAAAACTATTAATGGATAAAGGATCATGTTTTGGAGATATTTTTAAAGGATAATTTACTGATTCATTTCTTTTCAAGTAAAATCTTACAAGGAAACCCAAAGTGAAAAAGGCTAAACTGTAGGGCAATGGAAGGTGTTTGAAATGTGAGTCTGGGCCCAGACCCCTTAAAATAAAGGAAAAAAAAAATATGTGTATTTATAAATATACTTAACCAGATTGAAAAATAAAGAGCATGCAACAAATATACATTTATGACCATGTACTAAATATAATGTAAGTATACAAGAAAATGGTTTTTGGATAGCATGGCCTTTTGACTTCTCTCTCTGACCCTCCTTTGGGAAAAGCAGTACATGTGGTTGGTGTTTATCTCCAGACTAAAGTAGGTGGTGTGGTGGTTTGGGCCAGAGACAGGACAATGCTTCAGAAAGCTGAAGCATTAGGAGAAGTAGGGAGGCTTCTACACGTGAAATATAAGTTACAGGTGTATCCCATCTGGAAGCACACCCTACCCATTCCCAAAGGCCATAGATCATGTGCTTTATATCAAGGCCAGAATCTTCACAGAAGCAGGTATTTTCAAACATAAAATGAGCACTCCAAAGTTCAAAAATGTTTAAGGAAATTCAACATTATAGAAGACACGAATGAACAGAACTAACTCATGAGGAAATGAAGCTAATAAAGGAAGCAAAAAAGGCTTTAAAATAAGTATGTTGAATAACAGATTCCAAAAGTTGTATAGCAGAATCAGTAAGGATGAAGAGCAAATTAGTAAGCAGTAAGATTATAGCTAAAGAAAGAATTAAGACCAGAGTAAAAGGGAGCACTGAATGCCAAGCAAGATAAATAACAATAATTTTTAGAAATATCTCAAAAAAAAAAAAAAAAGAAAGAAAGAAAGAAAGAAAGAAAAAAACTTTAGAATGTAAAAATGAAGCTTCTAGAAAGAATTTGGAAAGAAATTGGTGGGAAAAATCAGATTGGAGTCTGAGTTCTCATAGCAAACACAGCTTCTAGAAAAGGACACAGTATTACACTTATGAGAGAAATTTGTTGTACACTAAGTCCTACATCAACGAAAACTAGCATGCAGTAATTTATTCATCTACAGACCACCTCAGAAAAAAAAATATTCTAGCAAAATGAAAAATGACTAAAAAAGAATAAGATGTCAGACATAAGAAATGGTAATAAACAAAAGAAACCACTCACATTCCTACTTAAAACATATTTTGATATACATGGAGAAAAAATTACTAACAGTCTGGAGCTGAAGTCCCAAATGTTACCAACATAGGAGGAATTATAATAAAAAAATCTGACTCGATTTGTGATATTTGACTGCTGACAGCCCCATCACTTCCCCTTTCCCTTCTGCCTCACATATGGGCAAGCTGATAAGAAAGTTCAGATTATCCTTTTTTGGTGCTGGCAGGAAATTCAAACCACACAAGCGCCCCTGCCAATGTGCAAGAAACCTTACCCAAGCTCCAAGCCCTAACCACAATAAAAGTTGAGCCAGTCTCCTTTCCCTGCCTTTTCAAGCCATGTTCGAGAGTCCATCCTGCTCTCCCCAGAAAGCTTATTATGTGAGTAATAAACCTTTACATTTTGCTGGGTGTATGATGTCATCGGTCTTGATATCCAAACCAAAGGTGGGAGATCCATATCACCTCTAAGGGTGACCATAATAGGTTTGGAGAGAGAGAGAGGTAGAAATAAATAAAGTGACAGAAAATATATAAATACTAGTTAACTCTACAGAGTGATTTTTAAAATCAGCACATTTAAATTTTGAATATGAAAAATATATCCTAAAAAATAGAATGTATATAGTTAAAACAATTAGAGAAAAAGTGCAATAAGGAAAATTTGTTCAATTCAAAAAGGAAATAAATTTAAAAAACATAAAACATGTAAAAAAACAAGAATTTTCATGAAAAAGTTAATAATGCAATAAATGAATCGAATGACTCAAAACCTTTATTAACAAATAGTGACTTTTTGGTTGGGGTGGAAAAAACAAAAGAAAGCACACATAATCATTATTTGTAGTAAAAAGATTACAACCACTGCAAAGATTAAAATTTTAATAAAAGAATATAAAGAAAATTTTATAAAAATAAATGTGAAATTTAAATGAACCAAATAGATTTCATACACATATCAAAACTGACCTAAATGTTCTTTCTGAAGACACGCTATGTCTCAGAACTTCTCTGCACAAGTCACAAGTTTATTAAGTATATTTCTGCTAAGATCATGGCCATTAAAATACAGACTAGGAGAAAACATAAAATAAAAAATTCTGGCTGTCACACTTTTGTAAAATCCTCTGATTGGATGAAGATGGCTCACTGTAAACCCTCTTCAATAGAGTGGTTCAGAGACTAAGACTAAGGCAAGAATCCTGATAAACTCAAATGACCCACAATTAAGCTTTGAGTAAAGTCTCACAAAGGAAATAGTGTGCTTCATTTTGCACAGTGAAGAGAATTATCTTTTAAAGCATTTAAGATAATTTTGTTTTTAAAAATTCCCCGTGGTCTGGATTAGAAGGCACTGTGACTGTTTAGTACAGCTGAGCTATAAACATTTTATTGGCAGGAAGTAGACTGAGAAAACCCCTGTGTAGATGTAACTGAAGAAAATTATGAAACAGGAAAAAAAATCTAAAGAATACAGTTAAGAGCCAAGAAGAACAATGGATTGAGGGTAGGAACATAAGAGCCATGGGCCAAATCAACTGTGGCAAACATTATATTTTCTTATTATCCACTGGCCAAAGCAAGTTACATGGACAAGCTCAGAGTCAATGAGGTGAGACATTACACTCTGTCCTTTAGAGATGTTTGACAATGACAAAATGGGAACAAGTAATTGTTAATAAATAATAGCCTACCAAAGTCATACCTTTAGTTACAAAATTTTTCTCCTTCTACAGGTAAAATATACTCACCTGCTCACCAAGACATCCAACAATCTCACTGATACCTTCTACAAGGCAAGAAACACTGATGACTACTTTAGGCTTTATATTTCAAACTTCTCTGCAGACAGAATGGAAACACTTTCTGTGGAAATCAAGTTTAAAAATCTCAAAGAAGGGCTTAATTGGTCTAGCCTAAATCAGGTGCCCATCCCTGGGCTAATCAACCATAAGTGGGGGGTAGGACCTGTAAAAAAATAGTGACACCAAGTCAAGCCCCATTAATCGAATGAGGGCATGTTCCTTTTCAACATTCAGTGCTCATCTTAAATATCACCTTCTCAGGAATGCCTCTCCTAACTACATTACCAAAAGTAGGTGCCTTATTCTTACCTTGTCTTACATCACTCTGCTTCTTTTGCAGCACTCCCCACAATCTGTAATTATTTCATTTGTTTGTTCACCTGATATAGTAGGCAAAATAATGGCCCCTAAAAGTTGTACATGCCCTAATTGTCAGAACCTGTGAATAAATTACCTTACATGACCAAAAGGAACTTGGCAGATGTAATTAAAGCTACCGGACCTTGAAATGGGGAAGATTATCCTGGTGGGTCCAATTTAATCACATGAATCCTTAAAAGCAAAGGATCCTCACTGGCTGCGGTCATAAGGAAACATGATGACAAAAGAAGGGTCAAAGAAATGTGACCTGAGAAGGACTTGTTCTGACATTGCTGGTTTTGAGAATGGGAGAAGAGGGCCATGAGCCAAGGGAAATAGATAAGGAAATGAATTCTCTCCTAGAGCCTCCAGAAAGAAACGCACCTCCAGAAAGAAACCTATAGCCCAGCAAGATCCATGTTGGACTTCTGCCCTACAGAAACGTCAGGTAATAAACCTGTATAGTTTTAAACCACTAAATTTGTGGTAATTTGTTACACTAGCAATATAAAACTAATTTCCCCAGTGATTGCCTTGTACTAGAATGTAATCTTCATGAGAGAGGGTATATGTCTATTTTTTTCATTGTAATCCAGTTTGTAGCACAGAGTCTAGCACATATTTGTTAAATGAATAAGTAGATGAACAAGTGAATGAACTAAGAAATCTGTGACTCATATCCAAAAGTTCATCTTGCAGTCTTCATTTGAAGTGTTTATCTTCTCTGTATGGGAGTCACAAATATGGAGAATCAAACAGAAAATGAAGCTGATGATCTCAAATTTGTCTCTATGGGTCAGAAGGGAAAACATTGATTGAGAGAATGTGAAAAATGAGCTCTCTTCTGCAAAGAGAGAAGAATTACACCAAGCCAAGAGAACAATCAAAGATGCTAGCAAATCATAGATCTGGGACAACACTTGCTCTCTATTTGAGCCTTTAGATGGGATATGTTTTCAGTTAGCCGACATTTCCTATTTAATTTCCAGAAAGATCCCACTGTCCCAAGCTTGGTAAAATACTGGGTCATACACGTCAAAGCCAAAATGGTCTCTTTTCTGGTGCAGTAAGATTTTATGATTTATACCCATTAATGGGAATTAGTACTTTTTCCAGAAGAAAAAATGATGGCATGTTCTGAGGAATGTATCCTTTTCCAAGCAATTTGTTTTTGAAGAGAAAGTTCAAATTACTCATCAGATAATTCACTCTGTCTCGACGGGTTTAGCATCATCAGAATGCCTTTAGTCTCAGAATCAACTAGTTAAAACTGGCAGCTTTCATCACTTGGATGAATAAAATAAGAGTTGTGCCAGATGAGCAAACTACAGCAAGGAAGGGTTAAAGCAATGTCATCTAAGAAGGACTAGGAGCCACTGAACTACTCTTCAGGAAAAAAAAAAAATATCTAGGAAGGATAAAAGAATGGTCTTTGACTGTTTTCATACAAAACTTACATTGCTACACCATATCCTTAACTGAAGAATATATATACCAGCAGTAGCTGACATATAATTTCTTACTCAAAACGTGCATACGTAATGGCTTTAAATGATGGTCCAGCCAACCAGCCAAGCTCTGAGTAGAGAAAACTTGCATTACCCGGAGTCCAGGAGCACAACAGGCAGTCAGTCGTTATTCCTCTCTGCGGATGAACTCCACATCTGATCCAGAGGCCTTATTCTCACATTCTTCTTCCCCTTCCCCACCAAATATTCTTAAATTCTCGACTCTGTCTTTCTTCATGGTAACGGTGAGGAAATGATTTTGGATGGAATTAAGTGGGCACAGGTGGTACTGTACTGCATTCTAGCTCCCAGCATAACATCTGCTTCAGAGTCCTCAAAGCTTCTAATTCTTACAACAATCCTCTTTGTCTCTTCTCTCTTTTTTATAGTTCTGTGGAATTGTTTTTTTCCTTCCTATTTCAAATCCCTGGAAGAAAGAGAAATGGGGGTGGAGGAAAAGGAATTTCTGCATGCTTCATCAGATGATGGCATGTGGTTATGTCTGTTGGTGTGCGATGCCAAAGTGCTCCCACCTTCTAGACCAGAACTGTTTGACAGAGCTTTCTGCACTGATAGAAATCTTCTGCATCTGCACTAGGTCTGTCCACTAGCATCCTGTGTTTAGCAAGCACTTGAGATATATCTAGTCTAATGACTGACTAAATTTTTAAATTTTGTTTTAAGTAATTTAAATTTAGCGATCTGTAGCCACCATTTGGGGTAGCACAGTTCGAAACACTTAATCAGCATTAGAATTCCTATACTTTGCATTATACTTGATTTATTTAAGATACATTCCTTAAACGTTGACATTTGCATCTAGAGACATTAATGTTTTCTCTGGCATAACCTCTCTACCCACTCACACCTCAAGTTCACTGGACCTCACTTCCTCTATAACTCTTATTCTTTTCCCACAGTCATATGCAATCGGTCTCACACACACACACATACACACACACACACACACACACACGAGAACACTAGACATCATGAAGAAAGAGGTACCTGTCATTCCTATGTATACTGCCTCTGAAAAAAGATCTGAGAGGAAAAAAAGGGGGCAAATGTGTGATGGCTAATCTCATAACACTTCAAATGTAAATATTAGGGAAAGTTTATAAATACAGGGCAATGTGTACTCATTACAGAGTACTTTCACAATGACAATGCTTTGTCCAAAGCGACATGTGTGATGAAATGTTCCCATTAACAAGGAAAGAAAAAGCAAAACAGAATTGAAGATTCTTTTTTTAAGGTTCAGACCTTTAATAACTTTAGAGTTTGTGAAACTCTTTTTTCCCTTCGAGAGATATTTTTCTTCTCTTAAGCCATTGTTGGTCAAGTGAATGTTTAATAAATAACTTGCTTTTTATCCCTAAGTGGGAGGCTGGACCGTGTAACTCATAAAGCCTGTTGTTTGACAGCCTTGTCGACTGTCTTTCTATCTTAGAAATAAAAATGGTGACATGCCATGCTTAATCCAACCAGATCTAAAACCTCCCACCAGAAGTTAAGGCTTGGTTTCTAAATTTAGTACCCGTAGTTTCTCAATTGTTGCCACTAACAAGAACAATAAAATGCTTCTAAGAAAGACGTGAGAACTAGCATGCTCTTCCAGCAGTCCCTTCTTACCGAATGCTGCCTCCGCCAGCAAATATAGATGTGGAGAAACAACCTACAAGGAGGCAGGGCAGGTATTCACCGTGATCCTTCAAAGTTGGTCGGAGCCTCAGTATCCTTTTTAATAATGGTCTGATGTTTTAGAAAGGAGATCTGAAATAAGTCTGAGGTGTGCTTGGTTTATCTGAGAGGTGCAGGCACACTGGTGAGCCAGTAGGCAAGTGATAAAGGGGAGGATAGACAAGCAACAGGAGTGCGTTGTTAAGCCAGTTACAACAGTGAGTGGCTGAAGATCAACCCCAGGGATTCAGTGGGATACAGTGTAATATTGCCATTACTCATCGTTACACATTGGTTGTGGAATGCCTTAGAGAATATATCAATTCCCATATACTTTGAAGTATTTGGGTGAAGGGGGTTCTTTTAACCCAAGGGTGGTCCTCTGATAAAGGTGCAGGTTCTGGCTGTTAGAAGTCAGGCTGGCATGCACCAACCACTAGGGTGAGAGGCTCTGAGGGCACATGGGCAGAACACTGAGAGAATCTTCTACATAAACATTATAGAAGATGGATTCTTATTTCAGATCTGCTTTCATGATTTTTTTTCAGCCACACGGTTTTCCCTAATTTGCTTAAAACGTTCTTCATGTGGAATATTTGACTTTTAAAAAATATCTTAAATTCGAATCTACTAATGGATATGTCCTATATTGAAAAGGCACAGAATTGCATGAAATTTCAGTTGTGGATCTCCTACATTGCTGAGTCAGATCAGGAAAAAAGATACGAAGAGTATAAAGCTTTCGTCTAAATTATGTGTATATGTTGGTTTGGTGCACCTAAAACATGAAATGATTAAATAGTAAAACCCCACATGGCTTTACTCGGGCACATGTAAAATTGTCGTAGAACCCACCTTTCATGGATCATACTCATAGAGAAATTTTACTCTCAGAAAAAGTCAGGACTTTATATAACATCCAAGGTAAACAGCATGACTCAGACCCCCAAACCCTACCCATGAGCAAGAGACAGTTTTGGTAGAGGTTGGCCTATGATGGTGAAGTACAGAAGAGGGAGATGGGGACTGGCCTGAACTCCGGGTAGTTACCATGCAGACCACTCACAGAGCATAACAGGCAGGTGTGATCAGGACTCAGAAAGCGGAAGCAGGATGGAGGACCACAAGACAAATCCAAGTATCCATTGGGCTCAGGCATTGGTAGATGCATGGTCAGGAGAGGAAGAGGCCTTCTCGAGGAACAAAAAAAAGGCAAAGAGGGATAGAAAGAGGGAAAAGAACTACGAGGGCTGTAATCTGAGAGAGTGGTATAAAGAGTTTCAGGATCTTGTCTGGAAATTGCAGTCACCATTGGGGGCTCATGTGGCCTTGACACATCCGTCTAGCCAGAGCATTTTTAACAGAACTCTGTTGAGAAAAGGAACACATGGGTACATGTGTAAACAGTACCATAAATGACAAAGCTCACTCAACTTCGTATTTCTTATAGCTGTTATATAAGACATTATCTGCTCATTTGGTTAACAATTTTAAATATTTATTGATGAAATAGCACGTATTTATTGTAGAAAGTTTGGAACATGCAGAAAAAATAAAGAAGGATATCAAAGTCTCAAACAATCTACCTTCTCAGACATATCTATGTGTTCTATAGTTTTAACAAAGGGTAGATGGGATGGGATGGAAAAGAATGGAATAGGAATGTAATAAAACATAATATGATGTGTTGTTCTGTAACTTTTTAACTTAATATTTCAGGTTATTATTCCATTCCATTGAACTGCACATTGTCCATTTGTGAGAAAGTCTTCAAAGAATATAATATTTTAAGAAGTAAAAATGTCACCACCACCACATCACACACAAAACATCTGAAAAAGTACAATGTTGTTTATGTCACTTCCTAGCATGCAGGGTTACTGTGTAACTCGCACTGTTAACACTTCAGTGTCCCAGCCGGGAACAGATTGCACATTCAGATGAGAACATTTTAAAGAGGGTTTGGTAAAGGGTGCAGGAAAACTGCCAGGACAGAAACAACAGGGCTACTACGTCCCCTAGACCTGAAAAGTAGAGGAGAGAGAGCAGTCACCAGACTGTGGAAAGAGAGTCATGTACAGATGGCTGTCTTGACAGAAACTGTGATCTGGGTCAAGGGAGATAGCCAGCCTGAGATAACCCTGCTGGGAGGGAGCTGGGAAGATGTCCAATCCTAGACCTCTCTTCCTTTGACCTTCTGCCAGTGTTCCCTCCCTTGCTGAATCCACCTAGAAATCAGCCATCAAGGAAGTCTTTCGATATAGTCCAAATAGGCCAGCTTTCTTGGGCAGAAAGCAAGGCAGAGAAGGCTAGAAAGTGGAAGCTCTCAAGCACTAGTGCCTAGGAGGGGTACTTTCTCTTGACCAAACATTCTAGGTAGCAGAACCTATCTGTCTATCTTTAATTCATTCATTTAATTATTCACTTATTCAATATTCAACAAAGATATTAAAATATCATTATTATTAGCAAAATATTGGGTGGGGGAGGTAGCCTAAATATCTGGTGATAGGGAATTGTTAAATATTAGTACATCAAAGGATGAAGTTCTATGCAGGTAGTAATAATGTATATTATTCAAATAATTATGTCAAGTCTCTTTTACATTTTTGCAGGCTGCCATAGCCACATTTGGAAAGAAGTTAGATCGTAAGGAATTGAATTATGGGTCTAAAGGTGGAAAACATTTCATTCAATCAAATGTGAATAATTTTTTAAGTGCAGTGTCAATTCTTTTCTATGTCCTATGTTTGAAAAAGAAAATTCTCTGTAGTTTGGTTCAGAGTTATGATTTAATTTTGATTTCTTTCTTTTATTCCGGGGAGTCAATGTCCAAATTTGATGTCAGAGAAATATGTTTGAGTACACATATTAGAAGCAAGTAATCAACAGACAAAGGTTTACTACAGAATAAAGATAAATCCCAACTTGCCCTGTTTCTATTGACTATCTATCTAGTTATTCTCTCCCTTCTACTTAGTACTTTATCAAGTTTTCTTTACAGCCAACGTAAGGTGTCAAATTAAGTAGCCAAGTCGTAATACAATAGTGGAGTATATACAGTACATATAAAACAATATATTTTGGATTCCAATTGTCCTTTGTATGAACCTGAACTGATCACCTAAGTTGCTTTTCTAACTAGAAGCATTTTCTTGAAAGGCTACAAAGATTAAACGTTTTATCCAAACTCTGAGACTCTTCCATTGTGGGCATTTTATGTTGCAAAAAAACAGATTAAATATTACTCTCCTGTTTGATTCAATAACCTATATTGCACTGTGACAAAATACATGTGTTGGTACGTTCAGACTGACATAAATGCCTTTCTTCTATTCTAGCACATTGTACTTAGGATCATATAAATGAGAAAAAGTAATTTGAAATACAAATAAACATGATATTCATTATTGATAACAATCTCAGAAAAAATGGCATTTGCTTTCTATGGCATTTGTTCAATACTCCTTCAACTGACAGAGGGTTTTACTCTGTCCAGAGGAGTGAGAAATAAAATTTTCCTGGGGAAACGTGCCTTATTGTGGGCAGGCGCCTCTATTTTCTCAGCCTAGTGAAATGCTGTGACAAATTTCCTCCTGCAAGTGAAAACTGACATTATGTATACAAAAACCCAGGATGCTATGTATACAAAACCTAGATAATTGTTACTGTAAATCATTCCTCCTTAGATATTAAGGTGTTATTTGTGGGTTATTCAAAAAGTAAGTTTACGGAGTTATTTTTAAGCAATTGATTTTATTACAAGGCAAGGAATCATTATAAGTATTTAAACTACTAATTAATGCTTTTCAACATTATCCCCTAACCAATTCAAGCATCTCTCTTAGTTTGAGACAAGCTTTTTGCTGGTGGTTGAATAAAATAATGACTCCTTAGAAAGTACTCACAGACTTCTGTTTATGTAGCATCATAGCAACCTGAAAACTTGTTCCCTGTTTTGCTACCCTTTGTATACTTTTGAAAGAGTCCAATACATTGTCAATAAGCTTTTTTTTTTTTGAGTTAATTTTTTTATGTCCATAAAGGTGGGGGGATGGAGGAACACATGTTTAGGATTGTGGCCATTTTAAACTAAGGGGACGCCAACTCACAAACATTCTTGCAGCTGATCTACTTTGCAATGTTGTCACACATGCCTAACAAAATATTGTACTACCAACACAATCGTATTCTGCTCTGGTAATTAACCTTGTAGAGTTATTTTAAATAAGCCTCATACATATGTCATAAAGCAAATGACAAATTAAATGTTCAGATATGATTATGAAAGCTATTTTCCTTTTGGATTTAATTCTGTTCCAGGCGAAGCTTCTGTTAAGTAGTGTTTTATAGATCCATAATGCTGGAAAGAACTTTAAAGACTCCACACACCATTTATGTTTTGGTTTTTGTTTTCTTTGTTTTGGGGGGAGGCCCAGGGCAGTGATCTGATTCGCCTAAGGTCACACAGGTTTGTGCTGGAATCAGTAACAGATTCTCCAGAGCATGAGGTTAGTGCTCACTGCTCTAGTCTTTGTCTTGGTGGAGTAAACACATGGCCCAGTGTGAGGAGAAGAAATATCTGGCCTTATAGATTAAAAATAAGCATATGTATTTGCCTCTGAAAAAATGTCCAAGATTCATTACTGTTCTATTTCTTTTTTGCTTTTTCATTTTTCCGTGTCAACCAAACCTTGTCTAAAAACATTCTTAATTTTTCCAAACTCATTAAACTTCAAAATTCCTTTTACCTGAACTAACACACTTAGGCTTGGTCCATATACTTCAGTACTATCTCTTGTACTACCTCAGTATTTTGTTCTCCATCCCACTAGTCCAAGATGATTTAAAACACACACACACACACACACACACATACACACACACACACACACACACTTTCCTCTTGGAAAAGAGCACATGAAAATGTAGTCCAGACAGGTAAAATATGAGACACAAAATACTTTCAATCAGGAAACTGAATATCATGTTCACATATAAGTGTAGGGGAACAGCTAAATAAAAGCAAACTGGAAAAACAGAGGCTTTATTTTCATTAAGCTTGTTACCTATACAGTTCCAGGACCTAGAGCTATATTTATCAGGGTTGACATATCTACCCACATCATCTTGCCTGTGACCCTAATATTTCTACTCCACAATTAATGTACTTGTGACAAAGGTGATTTAATACCAGCCAAATATTCATCTAACTACAGTCTTTGGTTATCGTTTTCATCTTCATGTTCTAAAATACAGGGATCCATCCCCAAACTACAAATCGTTAGCAATAAAATAAATTCATCTATTCTTTGTTCCAATCTCTTACAGCAACTCCGCCTGATCCTGAAATACCACTTGAAATGGAAAAAAATAATTATAAGCATGAATTTTACATGTTATTATGTATGTATGACATAAAAGAAATCGAGAGATAGACAGGCAGAACAAATTTAGAATGATTTTCACAGTGATTGAGAGGTTCTAAATCTCTTTCTTAAAACATAGTTTCGGCTTTGGACTTTAGCACTTTGTGAAGATGTAGCAGGGCCGCTGAGGCAGCCCCAGTTCTTTACAACGGTTTTACTCAGCTGGTTGTAAGTGGATTTGAATGTCTGATAAATGGACTGTAAAATAAATATTCAATTTTTCTCCTGACCACGATTGACCACATTGAAGCCATATATCTAACATCCCAGTGTTGGTGGAAAGATACACGAATAAGCAAGTGGATAGAAAGAGACCATTCAGCAGAATTAGGGAGACTAATTCTTTTTCTCTCCTTCTTTATCATTCCTGAAATGGCACACTATTCTCTCGACTTCGCTTTTGCAAATTCTAAGTCCGTTTGGTTTTACACTCATAGACACACATGTGCACACATGTTCCTTCAAATGACAGCACTTCAAGGAAAAAGCTCTTTTGTTTGTTATTCCACCTATTTTGTGATATTTCTTATAGTTAGTATCTGCGTGCAAGGGAGGAGGCTGTTATTGCCCCTCCCATGAGCCCTCGACATTCGACATTCGCGTCTGCGCACTGAAGGCTGCTTGCTGGAGACAGACACCTGGCACTCTCTGCCCGGGTGCTCTTTTCTGCTCATGAGCCATACCTGGCCCATTTTTAGGTCAAACCAAAAGTGCCAGGGAATAAATACCCTTGGAATCAGCCCCCGACATATCATAGTCAAGGATTTAGAGGCTCAATACTCCAGCTTCTTCACCCCTCAGCTGGGATAACTCTGAAGCATGTTGTGCTCTGTGTTTCTGGGCTCCTCAGCAGGACTGACCAACAATGGTAAAGTTACTTAATAACCCACCCTTACTGGCTTCCTTCCCTTCTCTGCTTTACTTCTTTTACATCCCTATTTGTTTTCACTGTCACTAGCTTCCAAATAAACTACTTGCCCTTGAATTCTAGTCTCGGAGATGGCTGTTGGAAGAACTCAGACTGCAGAGGGCATGGTGGTTGAAAGTAGAATAAGCTCTGTAGTAACCTGGACCTCAGTTCCGACCCTAGCTCCTAACTGTACAGCTAGGAGCTCATTACTTAAACTCCCGGAACTTCAATTTCCTGAACTTCAGTTTCCTGATCTTTAAAATAGGAATAAGAATAATATGGTTATTGATAACAACAGCTGAGGAAACACAGATATAGTGTTTATCACAGTAAATGGCACATACTAAGTATTTAATGCATATTATTTTTTTCCGGTTATTTATTGCTATGTAACAAGTTAGCCCAAAACTTAGCTTAAAAAAAACCCATTATATTTGGCTTATGATTTCATGGAAAAGACTCTCTTGGGTGGCTCTCCTTTGGATTCTGTCATGCAGTTACAGTTGAACAGTCTTTAAGAGCCCCCTGAAGGCTCAGCTGGGTTGGACATCCTAAATGGCTTATTCACAAGGCAGGCAGCTGATGCTAGTGCTGTAAGAGCACCTATACATGGTGTTTTCATCCTTCTAGTATTTTCTGTTAGAGATCTTTTTATTCTCTAATTTGCTATTTAGCAATTTGGGGCTTCTCTCAGCATGGCGGCTAGGTTCTCACAGGGCATTTCCCGAAATTGAGAGTTCCAAGAGACCTGGGTGAAAACTACATACTTTTCCTGACCTAGTTTCAGAAGTCATACCTGTCCACTCACGCCACAATCCTGCTGGTTACAACTGATACTGGAAGGCCAGTCCAGATGCAAGAGGAAGAAAATTGGACCTCCGCTCTTGAGGGGAGAAGAGTCCAGAATTCAGAGTCATTTTAATCTGCCTTGTTAGTATTGTTACTTTTATTCTTATTATTACCATTTATTGTGATCAGCTGCTTTCGGCTATAAAAATTCACCAAGTATCGGGTGAATTAATTAATGTAATTATGTATACATTACCCCATCATCAATCTCTTTCAATCAGTTGCCAAGACTTATCTATTCTATCTATCTATTCTACTCACAGTCCCCCTTAACGCAGACACAGTATCTTTGGGTCTGTTCCATTTTCTCTGTTGTTATTGACCCAACTCTTGTGATTTGTGCCTGCATTATCTTGCACCTGCACTCTTGTAATAGGCTCCTAACTAGTTTCCTGATCTCCAGCTTTGCCTTTGTCTAGTTCATCTTATACCTGGCCCCCATCTTCCTATGGCTCAACCTTAATCAGGTTGAAATTCTTCTCACAATTGTTCAATTCTTTCTCATTGGCTGCTCAATAAAATCCAAACCTCATGGCTTTGAATTCAACATCCAAACCAGCTTTACAGCATCACCTCCAATTGTTCTCTTTCCAGAACTTTTTGTCTCTACAAACCAGACAACTTATTGTTCTGCATAGTCAATGATCTCATTCATTTTGCCCCTAAATATGTCATCTCATTTAAAATCTCATCAAAACCTGTGAAGTATGCATTATGGTCTCCTTTTACAAATGAGCATAGCAGGAAGAATGTATCACTATCCCCTATTATAGATGAACATTGTGAAATATAGAAGAATTTAAAGCTAATAGTAATGCTATTATTACTTATACTTATATTAAAACAAAATTACTCTAAATGTTTTGGAAATAATCAGTTGCTTAATCACCATAAAAACCTTATGAAGCAGATGTTACCTCATTTTACACTAAGGATCAACCTGCAGCTACTTGATACTTGAACTGATCATTCCATCCCTGCTCTCTCCTCATACCCACACCAAACACAGAAAAATGCTGGATGAACACTAGTATATTCTAAATACAAAAAAAATAAAAAGAAAACAACACTTAAAATAGAAAAAGAAATCACCAAAGTGTTATAAACAAAGACGGACCTAAAAGCTTAAACTTCAAGTCAGTATTATCACGACCTGGGAAGCATCAAAACTCATTTGGTGATAGGATATCTAGCCTTGAACCCACACAAGTGAAGAAACTGAAACTGAGAACCCAAAGAGTGTTTTTTTTTTTTTGGGGGGGGGGGCGGAGTGATTAGAAATTCTTACTGTTTACCCAGTAAGTGTGTTATTATGCTCAGAGCTCTTGGTAGAAAAAAATTCTTCATTGAGAAATTAAGATCTCAGGCATGTACCACATGCAGATGTGTGGTCTAAATTTAGATATTACAAATGGTCAAGAAAGGCCAAAATAAGCAATCAATATAAATATTTGTCCTAAAGTGATGATTACTTTGGCCCCAGACATCTAGACCCAGACAGAAGAAACAAAAGCCACTCCAAGGACATCTTTGTAACCCCAAAACACATGAAACTCCCACAAAGAAAACATGTCTGCACTAAAGACAAGCTTGCAATGTGATTTAAAATTCAAACATTTTGAGTAAATAATTCACCGTAAGAAAGACTCAAAGGTACAACAAACATATAATAGAAAAGTCATGAAAGAAACTTTAAAACTAAGAATATTTTTAAAAGTTAAAAAATTAAAATAATAAATATAAACCATAGTGAAAGACCATGATTATATTTCAAAATCAGTAGGACTAAAAAATAATCAAATAAAACATTTAAAAATAAAAATTATGGTCATTGAGGTTAAAACTCAGTGTATAAGTTAGACTACAGAACAGATGTAGCTACAGAGAGAATTACTGAACTAAAGTAAAATGAAGAAATTATTCAGAATAAAATACAGAGAAAGAAATGTAAACGCAGAAGAGCTTATGAGACACAGATGCTAAAATAAAAATTCAACATAGGTCTAACAGAATTTTCAGAAATATAAATAAATAGGAAAAAGATGATATTTAAAGAAAAAAATGGATGAAATTTTCCATTATTGAATAAAGAAATGAGTTTAAGATTGAAGAAGTCCTCTGGCTTCAAATCAGCATGAGTATGATACATATTTAGTCTTGGACACATTGAAATAGTATCATAGAAAGAATATTTTAAAGCGACAACAGGACTTCTGTTTCTGCTTATGGAGTAACAAGTTCTGTACTAGTCCTCCCACTATAAACAACTATGGGCCTTGACAAGATAAATGAAATGACTGTTTTGAGACATTGGACAATAGAAAGAGTGTGAATGTGATCTTTGAGAGAAATTAAAAAAATGATCACCTCAGCTTTCTGTCCGGAAGCACTTTTTCGATTCTGATGCAGGTAGAAGTCCAAGTAGAGAACTAAAGTCTCACTGAACTGAACCAACAAAGATCTGGCTACTGAGACAATTGGAATATGCAGGGCAAAGTACCAGAGAAGAATGATCACACAGAGAAACAGCTCTAGTTTTTGCATAGAGGTTCCCTTAACTCTTTGGGCAAATACTAAGGTGTACTTGTGTAGGATGAAATTACATGAGACTGGGCAATGAATAATTATTGAGAAAAGAACAATTACTTAGAAGATTCCGGAGATCACATCAGACTGAGCAATGTTTTGGTTCCAATCAATAAGGGCGAGGAACTCAAATGAATGTCTTAGAAATTCGAAAGACCATACCTTGGGAACAGAATTAGCGTAGCTCTAGAGAAAAATCTACTCTAAATTTGGAAAATTTTCAAAATTTTAGCTTGAATAGATCCAGGCGACTTGCAAGTAAATTAACTGCCATAAAAAAAAATAATAATAAAAATAAGAAAACCAAACCAAAACGAAAAACATGATTCTTTAAAGAACGATGACAAAATTTAGACACTCAAAAATATTGAATTGACAATGTCTGGCATATCATCAAAAATCACTAGTCATGTGAAATAAAAAGAATATTTGACTCCTGATCAGAAGAAAATAAATTGAACTCATAAGAAGCAGTGGAATACAGGAAGGAATGAAAAACAAAACAAACAAAACATACTAAATAATTAAATTGAGTAAAACTAAGTAAATATTGGCTGTAAGAAGAACAACAATAAAATAAAAATGATTAGAGCAATATAATCATTTAAGTGTGGAACTAAAATATTAGAGGACAATATTTTGGGAGATGAGAACATGAGTTAATTTAAAGAATTATAAAATTCTTGTAAATTAATTTTTAAGAGAAACAGAGATATCTTCAGACTTTAATATTTTCTCACTGAAATATAAACTTTAACCTTTTTAAAAGTCAACATTTTATTTTAAATATGTAAAGGGAGATTCTTAAAAATGAAAATAAAATTTTAAAGAAGGGAAATCTGATCAATTAAGGTAGGAAAGGGGGCAGAAGCAAAGATAATACATGGCAAATGTAAAATGCAAAATATAAGTGGGAATATGTTCAAATATGTAAGTAAACTTCCATAAATATAAATAGACAAACAACAAAACAAATATTCTCATTTGTTGTTTCTGAGACATATAATTATATAAAATATAATTAGACTGAAAGGTTATAAGCATCGGAGAAGGAAAGGATGTGCTGGGAAAAAACTGATGAAAATAAACTACTAGAATAACGTTAATATGAGACAAGATACACTTTCAGCCTAGACCATGATTAGATAGAGACACGTTACTTAACGTTAAAAAGAATAGTTCACTCAGAAATACGACTATCCTGTTTCTCAACGTATATTTGCAAAAAGAGGATTCTAAAAAACTGATAAATCTTCAAACACAGACGGAGGTTTTTTTACATACTTCTTTCACAAACTGATAGTTAGCTAGAGAAATTAAGAAACTTGCCAAGTTTACATGAGTGATAAAGATTCAAATTGAGCTGTCTAAACTAAAATCTGACCTCACTCCATTGATGTGCTTTGTCTCTCCCATCTGGAGAGAACTTAAAGTTACAATTTAACTGTGTTTTTTGGTATCTTTCCCCTTTACCTTTTCCATACCAGTGAGGCATGCTGCTAGTAATAATTACAGTGGTTAACAATGTTAAAAATGCTTTACTTATTAATCCTCACAACAACCCTATGAGATAAGTACTTTATCAACTGCATTCAACATGCAACCCTATGCGATAAGTACTTTATCAACTGAATAAACTCACATACGATGAAGACATCTCTTTACTCAGCTCTTCCCAATCTTTTGCCACTGCCGTTCCGGACATATACCTTTCTGTTTGGCTTTATTATTTCCCATACACATGTGTCTTATCTTTCCTCATAAAGATGAAGCTCTTTAAGAGAACATGACATTCTTTATGCATCTTTGTAATTCCCATCCTCCAGACCCAGTTCCCCACTGTCTACCAAGATTCTTCATCCACAATAGGTACCTTAATATATATTTTGGATTATTGTTTTGTTTTGTTAGATGAAATTTGCTTGATTTCCCAAGGAAACATAATGTAATCACAGGGTTGGCATAAATCTATTTTGGCAGACAGAGTACATGTGGAAAGTAAACAATTTTTACTTGTGTTTAGCCACTATATATTAAGCTACTTGCCAAATATGATGATTTATTGAAAAATCCACACTATATGTAAAGCAAATAAGGATGCTGCCCTCCAGAAGTTTATATTTCAGACACAACATAATTAATAGAAGATGGAAGAGTGAAATGGCCACATATTACTTTGGGTGAAGATGATTGTTAATTTTCCATGGTAACAGTTACATACACTAACTCTAATCCTGACAACTACCCTATTATTGATTTCTACCTTTATAGATGAGGAAAACAAATTTCCCTTACCCTCATCATTTATGTCAGGTTTGGCCGAATGTTTTACTTTGGCTAATGCGAGCAGACATGACAATGTGCCAATTCCAAGGTTACATCTTACAATGTGTCATATGTTTCCATTCATCTTTCTGGCATATGTGCCACTGCCACAAGAACAGGCCTTGGGTAGCCACTGATCAAAGGAATGTGAGACTCTTGGGACAAAAATTGACCCAACTTGCAATATGGAACCAAACATAACGGAGCCCAGCCTTGATCAGGCAAATCCTACCTGACCCACAGACACTTTAATAAGTGATTTTAGGCAACCAGGCTGGAGTGGTTTGTTACACAGCATTCTTGTAGCAATAGCTAACTGATACAGGCTGACGCAGGGGTTGTAGCACTTACTTGAGCATCAATGACTACTGCTTTCCTCTACCTTTTTAACAATGGAAATGTCTGAAGCCAGTGGGTGCGGGGTCCAAATTAGAAGAATAAATGTCAAAATCAGAAAAGATACATTTGGGAGTTTTCATTTTCTGCCATGTTGGCATTTTACTCACATATTAAAAGTCCCTGAAATATCGCTTGTTGGCTGTGCTGTCACGATCCGTTCTATAGACATTTTGATGCACTTTATTACAAACTTTAAAATCATATTAGCAGCTGTTATTTTATATCACAATGGATTAATAAGATGCATTTTCACAAATAAGACACATTTTAGATAGTTTTGAAAAAATTTCAGTGTGAAAATCTTATGCCAGGATTCCGCATTTTAAATGACACATTTCCAAATAGCCTACAGTGAAAACGCTCAAGTAATATGCCTATTTGTACTGTGCTTGAAACCATCAGCTCCCCAACAACCCAGGAAATACGTAACCTTGCCACATATTGTGTTGTTTTCTATTGTGGCATATGAAATGCAGGGAAAAAAAAAAACTCATGGTTCTTGTTGCAGGAGAGGTCAGTGATTGGCACTGAAAAAAATGATACAAGTAAAATTAATATTTTTTAAGGTTTCCATTCCAGTACTTGAATAATGTACATGAGAATTCTCAGAAAAGCATTGATTCCCCTTCAAATATTAGAATAATGGAATGTTCTGTTGCCTTTTCATGTGGAATAATCAGGAAAGATAAGGATTTTTTTTTTTCTTGGAGGCAATCCTGCTTCCTATGGTGTTGCTAAGGAATAAGGAATCTTCCTTCCAAAGGATCTTAAAAAAGATATCTAAGATCTATATCGCCTGTTTATGGATTACAGCTAACTTTACAGTTGTGCGTAAACTGTACATTTGAGTGCAGTAATACACATCCCCTGTCTCACAATAAAAATATTATGGAACATTATATTTTCATATAGTAATGGCGCTCTTATTTTACTAGTAGAAAGGTACAGTACTAATTTAATTGACTAACATAAAAGTCTCTCAAGTAAGATCAATACTTTATTTTCTCAACAGTTTTCATAAACGAAGATTTAATCCAACCTGTTTTCCTTAGTCTCCGAGGCAGAGACAAGGGACAGATCTGCTGACCACCCTGCCTCTGTCACAGACAGAACACCTTTGGAGTAGTTTTATTATGTGAGCGGTGGTCCTCAACCTATCTGCACATTAGAATCACCAGGGAAGCTTTTAAAAGATGTCAATGCCCAAACAGCTCCTTAGCTCAATTAAATCAGAATCTGGGGGTGGATGTGGGGTATTATTATGTTTTTAAAACTCCCGGGGAGAGTCAAACATGCTGCCAGACTTTCCATCCATTGATTCAGGCTCTAAATTTTAGGGAGACAGGACATAAGCTAAGATCTTGGGAAGATGGGTTCACTTGGTGTCTGTCCTGCATTCCCGTTCTGGTTGCTAAGGGCAGAAATTCTTTGCTCAGTACCCACACTAGGCAGGTTTTTTTGGTCGTGGTGGTAATGTTTTCCTTTGTACACTGTGGATCTTTATTGCCATTGCTTCGATGCTTTTGAGTGCAGATCTCCCATTGACATCGGTGGGGGTGCTGCTCCTGGAAAGAGCTTGGAACGCACAAATGAGAGCTCCTTGGTGCAGTTGGAGAGCGAATTTTGCCCTGAGCTTTTTACAAGCACCAGGGTTTAGGCTTCTTTCCTTCTTTTTTACTTCTTTTATTTTAATCTTGCATTCTCATAGCTATGCCTCGTGACTGTAAATTTTGACTTTGGAGTCTCTTGCTCTTACTTTCTCCAAACTTTACACATGTCATCATTCTCCATTTCCATCTCAGTGAGGTACCTCTGGGGTGGTGTTTTCTCTGAGTCAGCAGAAAGGAAGAGAGAATAGGTCCAGTTTCACTCCCACCCAAAGCCGGATCTTGATCAATGAGGTTAATCGTTTAGGCTTCATGGTCCTGCTCACTGTACTTATGTACTGAATGAAAAAAACTTTTCCGTTCCTTGTGATAAAAAGTCTTTATAAATCCAGATAGGGTCCTCAGAGTCTAATGACACTGGGCATATGGGGAAAACAATATTTCATTAACTTTTTAGGAGGATAAGGGGGAATGGGGACAGTTGCCTGGGAATTTCTCTAGACTTCCATGCAGGGATACTCATGAATGTCTAGTCTACTCCAAGAGAGTCACAGTTCTGTCTTCTCCCAACCTAACAATAAGGACACTACCCTATCAACCAAGGTGGCCAAATCGACAGTGAGGTTCTTCCCCAGAGAGAGAATTTCCACCAGAATTCTATCATGTTATAATGGACAATATGAAAACGTATGGCTGAAATGATGCATCCAATCTTATTATAATTAAGTCCAAATTTGGCACTTATTGGGTAGGAGAGAGGCACCCACTCTTGCTATACAAACAGCTTTGCATGTGTAAGATTATTCAGTCTCTCAATTGGTCTGTAGAGTATGTATTATGGCATCAGGTTATATAACATGGTACCGCTCCAGCCACTTTCTCAGAAAAAAGTAAAAGGTGTTTTTTAATGGAGAATATTTGATTTATCATCCTGCTTTCCTTGGATAACTATTCTTCAAATCCTCTAATCTAGACAAATCCAGAAATCCTTGATAGTTCCCATTATTATAAATCCAAATTGCTGATTTTTTTTTTCCTTAGAGGAAAATGGATGTTTTCATTTATATCATGTTGCCCCATTGATACTTTTTGCTCCAAACTCTTGTGATCAAAACTGATGGCAGAGCTCTCACTGGTGTGGGATCAACTCCAATGGCTGAAGCACATAAAACCTGCCAGGAGACTCCACTGTGTTGAACAATTTCTTTTTCTCTAATTAGTCATTTGAGGGCTTTTTTCAAATAAGATATTTGGAGAAATGAGAAAGGCAGAATTCAGAACTTAGTTGAATACATATGTCTTTATTATTTTCAGATAGGAATCACAATAATATCTAGTGTATTACCTTCACAAGAACCCTTGGGAAAATGTAATAAGAATAAAGAATTAATACAAAAGCCTCCATGTTTCGACTGTTATTTTTTCCTGCTTGCAACTAAAAGGAAGCAGACTGTCATCAATGTGGGTTGGTAAGTGAGACTTAAGACACAAGGTTGGTCAAGAATATTTCTGATAACAAAAGAAAAGGGAACCAAATTGCTGTTTTCTTATTTGTTATTCTTTACTTTAGTGCTATTTGAACTATAGAAAGAACTTTGAAAACTTATGGATTTTTCCTCTGAATTATTTAATGAAACAAAGCAAAAAGATAAGTCCATTTCCTTTCATAAATCTGACATACCACTGACTTACATTTGGCTACAAGATTTCCTTACTGTCTCATCAATTTTTGAAAATGGAAAGGTGGTAATAAAAGGCAAGGAGAAAGAACTAACTTAAAGGAAATGTGTATGTGGGGTGGGTGGAGTAATTTACCTCTAGGGGTACATTTTTAAAAGGGCTCGAAACAAATCTACAAAATGTGGGTGAATATGCTACTGTACAGCAACTGTCATTTTAATGTGAAAAAAAAAGAAAAAAGAAAAAACATCAAGACACACACCTCACAAGACATTCCTCTGTTCCGTACACAGAGCTTCACACAAACTGGGAGTAAGAGGTTGTGAATGGGCAGAATCTCGAGCAAGGAGTTCACTGGGCAGCACTAAGCCTGCAGCAAATTCTCACAACATGCTGAGCTCAGAAGGCTGAGCAGAGATATTTAAGTAAGCAGTGAGTGCTGAAAGTACAACTACCTTTATGTTAAAATGAATCAGATCCCTCGTTCGGCTGAACAAAGTGCTAATGCAAAAATGAGTCCATAAGAAGCCCCCGAAATATATATCCAAACATTGTCCTGATCAATAGCTTTCTTATAAACGTGGCCAATGGGTTTAGAAGACACAATGTGAAAGAGAGGGAAAGAGGAAAGAAAAAAAAATGAATGTGAAGGAAGAAACTAATTCAAGTATAGCTAGTACATAATTGAGAATAAAAAAATATATGGATGAAAAGTAACAGAGTAACAGAACAAAGAGGCTATCTAGAACAACCCCTAATTTATGAATGGATTATGTACCCAACCTAAGTCCCCAAGTCTTATTCTGTCCACATCTCAGGTTCCTTATACCAAGACTCCTCAAACATTTTCACTGGCAAAGGACAGTGGATCTCATCCCTGGAGGCCCTGGTGGCACAGCCTGAAGCAATCCTAGAATCTGTTGTTTTTTCTTTAAAATAAATGCAATTTTATATTACAATCACAATTTCACCCGTACTTATCCATACAGGTTTCCTTCAAATCTAGCTAGGACAATGCTCCCCACTAATAATAGAGCTTCTCACGGCCTTCAGTGTACACATTATAACCCTGCACACACACAGTCCAGTTTGGAGAGTCAGTGATAAGAGAAGAGGAAATGAATTCTCAGCTAATAATAACGGCCAACTCAGAATAAAAGAAGCACCTACTTCTTAGAGGAACAAAGAGCCTTGGTATCTATGAACATTTCATCACAGGTTCTGGGCCACACGACCCTGAGGTGTGAAAGCAAATCAGTGCATGGAAAAGAAGGACTATGAAAGTAAATACGAACACAGCAATGATGAGAGTGAAATATTGACGGATCACGTTAACAGACTGCATTTTAGATCGAATGCTTTCTTCCAATCTCTGCTCCCAACGCCACTCATTCTCACCCAAGTCTTACCTAACTTTAGCCCACATCAGAATTGCTTGAAGATCTTATCAAAACACAGATTCCTGGGCCTCATCCTCAGAGCTTCTGATTCATAGGTGTGGAATGAGGACTGATTGCCTTTGTAACACATTCCAGGGTGATGTTGATGCTACCAGCCTATGGTCCACACTTTGAGAAACACTGACCTGAACTATCCTTTGTTCTCTGCCTCAGGGAAGGGAGACACAAATAAAACTTTGGGGAACAATTCTGAGATTTGAATTTTAAATCCTGGACATTGGGGGAAATAAAGAGACACTTGACATAGACAAAGACTTAGAAAAAGACCCAAAGAACTAGAAGCAATTTCCTTCCCAGGGGTATATCAATTAGCTCTTTGATGCTGGTGGAGTCCCTAAGAAATGAGCCTCGATTCCAACACCTCCACTACTGAGTCTGAGGATAAACAAGGAGAAAAACAATAGCTGATGGGATGTGAAAGCACAGGGAACCTACGCCCCTGTCCCCAAGCAGATCCCTGGGAAGGTGGGAAGACCTGAGAAGATACAGTTTCATGGTGTGTCTGAGCCAGGAGTTGGGAAACTTTTTCTTAAAGGTTCAGACAGTAAGTATTTGAGCCTTTGCATGCCATATAGACTCTGTCATAACTGCTCAATTCTGCCATCAGCACAAAAGTAGCCACATAAAATTTGTAAATGAATTAATGTGGCCATGTTTCAATAAAACTTTATTTACATAAACAGGCAGCAGGGTGGGTTAGGTCTATGGGCTGGTAGTTTGCCTACCCTTGGTCTAAGAGGATAGCCTGTGAGAGCTTCCTACATCCCAGCATGTTCCAGGAAACCCAGAATAACACCATGTGAAGAGAACAGCATACAAATTGGGAAGAACCTCGGACAGGTTCTCTGATATTCCAGCATTCAGCATGATGTGAAAGTAGCTTAGGAAACTTCTGGACCTGAGGGGCCTTGCCAAAGTGGAGGGATGCTAGGCTCCTTGTCCCCACAGTGTGGGGAGACCAGGTAAGCCCCCAGAATAGTTAATAACCCTCAGCGAAGGAGACAATGGGAATGTGACTCCAAATGTACGGTTTTCTCTATTTGAGTAGAGACTCAAATAGAAATTGACATATTTTCACAAGCCAGGTTTTTGTCCTATTACGTTTGCAAGAATGAGCTATTTTACTTTTTCATTGATTTGAATTTTTTTTCTTTGAAATCTGATGCATGTTTTAGACTTCTAGCACATCACTAGCTACATTTCAAGTGTTCAATAGCCACACATGGCTAAAGGAATACCATATTGGACTGCGCAACTTTAGACACCAAGATCTTCCCTTTTCCCCTTTTACAGAGCAATCAGACCAGTGGCTCCAGTTCCTCCCTGACTGACCTCAGGATGAGTTGATGGTTGTTGTGCAAGGAGAGTTCAGGCTTCCAGCTGCTACAGGCCAGGGAGGAGGATGAAGAATGAATCCAAAAAATCTTCTGTTCACAGGCACTGGTGAGAGCATGAAGACAAAAGACCTCATGGGACAGCCATTTGTAGGGAATTTGAATAATTCAGGTTAATATTAAGGTCTGTGTATATGGCCATTCTAGGAAAACCTGCACCATGGGTTAATTAAAAAATCTAAATGTAGCAACATTTCCAAGCTATTACTTGCTTTTAATAATTTTCAAGTAAAAGATTAATAGGACAGTAATCAAATTATGTTACTAAAATAATTTACCATCCATCAAGAATAATAAACAGAATAATTTAATGTTCACATTTCTAAGAGAAACACCATTATATATATATATATATATATACATATATGTATAATACATATGCACAAATATAATACATATCACAGCACATAGTTTATAATTCAGTTACCATACATGGATAAAAATCGGAGTTTAGATGGTTCACCCAGACACTAGTGTCTTAGGTTCACTAATGGGGTACCTCATAATTTAGGATGCACTGACAGTCCTGCCACGTGTTGGATGGTTTCACAAGATTTATGTGCTTTATCTTTAGTTCAGTGGATTTGACAGTTTAAGTAACACTCAGATATTGGATCCCTAGAATCTTACAAATCAGGCCAAATCTGGGAACACAGAGTCTAACGAGGAATTAAGAGCCCCTCTGGTGGGTTGTGGAGTTTGGGGGGCGGCTGGTTAACACTGTGCTATCGAGGTGGCAAAACACTGCGTTTCCATGGACTGGAACAGCTAATAAAGATCACTTCCCTTCAACTTGTACCAAAACAGAGAATGAATTGGTCATAGATTTCTGGATAATCATGAAAATGATATTTTTAAAGTCAAGAGAAAACATGTTGCTTCATGTTTTAAGAAATGAAATTCATTAGGTGACACTGGATTATCACAGATTTCTGTTAGGGCAACACCCTCCCGATCTCTCTACGTTAACATCATCCTACAGAAAAATACTGTGAGCCACATACATTGTTTAAAATTCTCTAGGAGCCACATTTATGTAGGTAAAAACAATTTAAATAATACTTTATGTTATCTAATGTATTGAACATATTATTTTAACAAGTAATCAATAAAAAATGCTACTAATGAGATACTACTTCGTGTTGTTTATGCTAAGTCTTTAAAGCCTGGTGCATATTAGAGCATGCCATGGGTCACATTTCAAATGTTCAATAGCCATAGGTGGCTAGCGGCTACCATATTGGTCTGCACTGCCTCAGGGAGATACTCCGTGATCACCCGGGAGCAATGAAAACCAAGACCTGCTTTCTGCCAGACATGGCCAGAGTGCTCTTCCCCTCCAACCAACACAAAGCTGCTTCACAAACTGAGTTTAGTGTAGTCAGCAAGTTTCACTGAATGGAGATACTTAATATCACTGATTTAAATGGGTGACCTGCATGGAGCCCCTGATTATTTCTACCCGCAAAATAGGAATAATGCTGAGCTGCTGATGACAGCTAAGTGCCGAACAACAAACAGCATGACACCTCGAGCTGATCACATGTCCTTTATCTTTTTCCTTTTAAGAAAACCGAAATCTTTAAAAGTTTTCTTGAAATTGCATTCTTTTTAGTCTTAGATTTGATAAATAGCGTATGTGTTAGGAGGTGGGGAGCAGAGGAGAAAAGATTCATGTTTTTATAGTTAACATATTACCTGGGAAAAAGTCTCAGGGAAAAATAGTGGAGGAGAAAGAGAAGAATTTCTCTGCAGCCCCCTTTTGGCTAACTTGTTAGAGCCTCTTGCGGCATGAATAGTTTAGCCAAGGTGGTAGGTATTATTTCAGGTCACACACTACCAACTAGGGGGGTGACAAAGACAGACACAATTGAATTCTATTATGAAAAATGGAAAGTATGTATATGGATTAGGAAGCATGTTAAAGGGGCAGATTTTCTTGTCCCACAGGGAAGAACAGGCTACTTACTCTCCCAAGTCAGCAGACAGCTGTGCTTTGAAAGGCCCAGGATTCAGAAGACAAGATTTTTAGAATCACACCCATCAATGTATTCACAGCAAAAGCAGTACCTCGCTAAGTTTTCTGGGGATTCAGAGGAGGGTCAGTGTGTCTTTCTCTTCTCTCACAAAGAGAACAAAAGGTGCAGGCCATTTGGGCCAGGTTATCTGGTTTTGAATCAAACCAATGATAATCTCACAAAACATCCCCAGAGGAAGACAAACAAATGGGTGTGTCTATACAACCTTAGCCAACATGGACCAGGCTGAAAATGTTTTGTCACCTGAAATGAGCTGTTGGGCGGCTGCACTGGCTCGAGAAGGCACGGCCAGAATCAGTGGGCAAAAGCTGTTGGAAATAATTTCCAAGTCATTATTTAAAAAGGACTATAAAAATCAAGAGACCCATAATGGTATGAACTATGGGAAAAGAGAGCTTTGAATCGAGGGGTCTATGCAAACAGGGATCAGTGGTCATTTCTCAGGCAAGCTGCATTGGGAGGCCCTGTTCTGTAAGGTCCCTGCATTCCATCAACATCCATTGAAAACCTCTATGTACCCAGCACTGGGTTCACAGAAATGGAAAAGGCGTGGTCTTAGACCTCAAATAATTCTAATGTTCATGATTCTATCCACGGCTAATGTCTAAAAACCACGGGATTAAGTCTCACACTAGGTGGATTTGAAAGGGTATGGCCAATTCTGGGCCCCACATTCATATAAGGCAGCCTACTCCAATGAGGCAGAGAAATCAATCAAACTACTAGCAATGATACACGCCCTGAGGTCATGCCAGCCTGCCTGCCTGGAATCGTTCTCTCCCTCCCCTCACTCTATCCATTATCTTTCAAGTGCCAGGTAGGGTCTTACCTCTCAAGTCCCCTCTTTGACATTCCAGACTAAGTTGATTTCTCTCTTCTTGGAAATCCTGTTACAAATACAATCAACACCATCATGCTCTAATCATATCATGAGTTTTTGTCAGTAAGATTAGAAAGCTCTTAAAGTTCAAGGGCAAACATAATCTGCATTTTCTGTATCTTTAACTATGATAGTTCTAGGTTTCTGAATGAATGGTGAAAAAACATTTATTGAATAAGGTGAAAATTCAAGAGTGTTAAGAATATTGACAAATCAAGTATAAAAATAAATAACATCAAACAAGAAAAACAATGAGAAAAGTACTTCCTGGTACTTAGGAAACTAGAATATAATATATATGAGTAGACACAGGAAAAGACACAGAAATGCAGAGATCCATGTTATGGAAACTCAAATATTTGTTGAATTATTAAATTAATATTTGAAACTCAATATACACATTAATTAACATCAGGAATTTTATACATACCTAGTTTTTGGTTGTATATATGCTCAATATAGAAAGCTTAACCAGATAATTGGATTAAAAAAATTATGTCCCTATAATGTTCTCCTTTCCTAACAGAATTTTTGTTGTTATTGTTTACTGATTTAGATATAAAATTGACTCAAATCTCTCTTTACATCGTCTAAGTTTTCCTTTACGTTGCTCAAACATTCATTATTGTGGGCCAATCAAACCACTATGCAAAAGCCAACCAAAGTTTCCTCTCCAAAAAAAGCTTATCCTACTCACGGTCTCAACTGAAGTTCACTTTCAACTGGTATATTTCTATCTTCCCCATCCTTCTACAAATTCAACCCATGGTATAATTTTCATTAAAAAAGAAAACTCATAAAAAAGTTATGTTTCTTTTTATATGTGTAGGAAAGATACTAAAAGTTAATTGCTACTGCATTTTAGCTCCTAGAGAAATACAATGATTTATCTAGAGATAGTTTAAAGAACTAAAGATTTTTTAAAACATTCTTATTATTCAAAAATATAATGATTGGAGTCAAGTTATTTGTTTGTGCTGATAGGAAATAGAGACAAAAAAAAAAAAATACAGTCAGCTAAAACTTCCAAACCCAAGTGGAATCAGTCATTCTCTCTCTCTTACCTATAAGGACTGGTTCAAAGCAAATTTCAAGTAACATGGTGGACAGAAATAAGATACACATCCTTTTATTTATCTTCATTCCTTATGCAGATATTCATGTCAATCATATAAAACAAACAAAAAAGAAAACAGAGGAATAGGTCATGAGTAGTCAGATATCGAATAATTGTTAGGCATCTATAATGGCCTTCCTATCACGTCTGAGAGGGATAGAGGAATGACCACACTGTAGACAGCCTCGCTCCTCAAAATGCAAACTTCAAGGAGGAAAAAAAAATGTAAATAATAGATCCAGCTTTGCCAACTTGGAGTATTGAGGTTATGCTTATTAATATTCACATTACAAGGCTGTTGGGTCTCAGTGTGCCTATAAAGAGAATATTTCTTCCACATTCAGGCTACCCCACCTTGGATTTCTCTGAGACCTCCAGGAATATTTACACAGCCCAGTGGTCCATGTCCTAATTACTATCTTTGCCTGAGAAGAGAAAGCTAAAATCCTTGCTCAGTCACCCCCAAAGAGCCCGATCCCCTTTAGCTCTTGTCATTTCTGTGTCCCACTCAGTGCCTTCCTTGCCCCCTGGCTAAATAATCTCCAATGACCTCAATAAGCCCTGTCTCTGATACCTGGAGACCAGCAGTCACGAAAGAAAGGGGCCTTAGTGACCTAGGATCTTCATTACCTTCACCGGTCTAGCAGTACTTTCTCCAGGTTCAAGGGAGAGGAGGTTGAAAATCTGTCCCAAGGAACTGTATCTTTCACAGCTTCATGCAACCTTATGCTTAGGTTCTTCTGTTAAGGCCCTTTAGTCACACACCTCTTTCTGTTTACACACACACACACACACAGCATAGCCTTATTACCTGAGGCATCATCACCATTTTCCTATTTATTGAAAAATTACTGTGTTAAAGGTTTCATGGTCAATAATTCATTTAATCTTCACTACAACCCTTTTAGGTGGATTCTACTATTAACCCCATCACACACAAAAGGTAAGCAGCATCCTCAATGTCACACAGCTGGGAGGTATAAAGCCAAAGTCTGATTCTGGAAACTATTCTCTGTTCTGTGTCCCATACTACTCATCAACCCTATTCCATCCATATTCCAACCAGAGAGAGAAAGAAACTACCACAAAACCCATGGATACTTAGTGATATGCTCCAGGTCATGAAGAGATGGTGAGAAATCAGTTCCTGTAACAGGTGAATCACCCCCGTAATATAGTGACTGGGTTCGTGTTTTGGGCAGAGGTCTGGCAACAAATACTCAGAGAATTCTGTCTCTCCAGAATCTCTATGGATGAGCTCTGGTGAGTCTGATGTCCCAAGTCACAGAGAAATCTTTCTCATCTATTTCCTGTATTAGCAGTCAGCCTGCTATATCTTCTGAGGCCTTAAATTCCCTTTGTAAGGAGTGGCTCTGGCTTTGTCTTATAGGTTAAGAGTCTGCTCTTGATTCAGCTGGATATCCTAATGTGCTCTGTGTCTAATGTTTATTTGTCAGATATAAGGATTGTTGAAAGCATTCTAGAAGAACCGCTGAGAGTCTGGAGTTTGTCTGGAGACGATACTGAATAGAACAGCAAAATATTTCTACAATATCTACTGAATACAAACAGTGTATTTTGGGGCTAAAGCTTATGTATTTTCTGTACCATCTTGTGATTAAAGTGGCAAGTAATTATTCAGTTCCAAAGTGTGTGGATGGACTAAAAATTATTGTAATTTTCTTCCACAAGACAAACTGGGTACAAGAAATACCCTGATTCCATTTATTTTTAATCCCCCACCCCCTCCTCACCAAAGAGGACAGAATTTGCCATTTTGTAAGAAACCATTTGACTTATCTTGAACCTCAGTGAATCCAAAGTTTAATTCTATGTGACACTTCTGGTGGTGCACTATATTTTTGAAAAAATAAATTCCCTTTGATTAAAATTTCACACCTAGCTGAGGACCATGAAAAGCTGATTACCTGGTCCAGTCTTAGCCCAGCATTGCCAAAACGTTTACAAACCTCAGTACAACTTGAGGGGAACTTGGCCTAGGTTCGAGTCAGTGGAATCAGGCAAAGCCCAAGGCATTTGCCAGGTGGCCTGTTCCCTGCTCTGTGTCAGCAGCTCCAAATTAGGCACATGCTCCCTACACCAGCCATGAAAATGAATGGCCAACACAGCCAGAGCCCAGAGGAAATATGAGCAGGCTGGCCATGACTGAGGCCAAGGGCATATAAGAAGTTCGAGTTCTCTCTCCTTTGTCATCTTCCCTAGATTTGAGGGCAGAAAGTGAAGTTTATTCTCTGAAAACAGATCCTTGAGTTCCAGTAACATTGAAAGAAAGAGAAAGAATTGCAAATGCCCAGATCTGCAAACGTTGGTGTTATGATGCAGAAGCAGGGACAATCTTCAGGCTAATGATATTATAAAAGTGTTTTCAAAGCCTTGGGCTTAAACATCTCTCGTGCCATAACTTGCTACTGTTTTAAAAAGGACATTAGGCTTATATTTGCATGTCTGAGATAAAGATTTTATGTTGCAGTTAGCCCTCTGGACAGCATAAAATCATAAGAAAATGCTGTCGAGGAAACACCAATTGTCCATAAGTCCAGCATTTGGGCTTTGATGATGGGTTGTGGCCCAAGAACTGTGTGACCTCACCTCATTATCCATAAGCTTAACTCTCTGAAAGTCATTGATGTTTTCAACTCGTATTGCTTCCATATGCTCTACGTGTTATATAAAACAGTATTTTCTTATGTTTATTCTTGAGCACTTGCTAGTTTGAAGGAGGTTCATTAGTTCTCTAATTACCAAAGTTGGTGAACAAGTTCTACAATCACCTCTTTTGATTAGATTTTAATCATATCCAAGTCAGACCCTGGTGGCAATGTGGAAGACGAAGTGACATGTGTTGAGACTGAAAGCAGCAGACCAGTAACTATAGCCCAGAAACGGTCCAGGAAAAGCACACAGAGAGGCTGAACCTTGGGAGTAGCATGAGGCTGGGAGAAGCAGGGGTGGCTACGAGTTACATTACAGCCCTAAAATCATCACAATTTATCTTATAACCTCCAAGTAGAGTCAAAACCTTCTGAGACCCTTTAGAACTATTTAGAGCTCCTTAGCTAAATAAAAGGGAACTGCGAAATAAGTAATGAGAGGAAGCAATGGGTGGAATCTGGGACAGAAAGCCTGCTAGGAAACCTGGAATTTGAGAAGATGTCGTTGAAGAGCATGGCAAATGAAAAGGGTTCATTTAAAAATCTTTGGGAGATTTTGATCTGAACAAGTATATGACAAAAAAAATGGGCATATGAAATATAGACCAAAAAAAACCCATGAAATAGTGTAGAGGATGGAGGGTTGAGACTAGACAGATTTTGATAAATAAGCATTAGACACTACAGGCAGGCACTGGTGGGGTCTCTGAGAATTAGAGACAGACAAGACCACCTGACAGATGCATGGAGGTATGACCCATGCAAGTCCCAGAAAGGAACAGAAGAAGCAAAAAAAAAAAAAAAAAAAAAAAAAAAAAAAAAAAAAAAAGGCAACTGATGACTTTAAAATTAGAAAAACTAAATTTGGGCTTATTATACCCAAGAGGAATATAGCCTGATGCACAATTTATGCAAATTGATAAAGCTGATTACACAAATTAGCTAAGGCTTTGGCTTATTTTTTCTTTGGTCAATAAATACCCCCTCCTTTCTTTCTTTCTTCCTCCCCTCCCCAAAAATCAGTCTATCACTATTGGCATTTGCAACGAGCCCTCTTGTTAACTGTGGTGGTCAATTACTTGAAAACGTTAAGTAGAAATAGTTCATTTCAGGCTTTAGGCCTAAACTGACAGGATGCCGAAGGAGCAGGATAGATTAGAATAGTTTGTTCTCCTACGACAGGACAAAGTTCATTTCACACAGCACGAGACCATCCCTAAGGAGATTTTCCTTTCAGATGACTCTTACCTAAACCCACCCAAGTTTCACTGAACAGAATGAAACACATTATTTTAAAAGTATTATTAATATGCACCTTGGCCAATCCTCAGAGCTACCCTAGGGAGCAGAATTTATGATCATTCAAATGTAAGAAACTGAGTTTTCATTATGAGTAACCTTCCCAAGGTCAGAGTCTGTAGGTCGTAGAACCAGGACTCACACTCAAGTTTCTACTCCTCTATCAAATAAGGCTTATCACTTAGAATCAGTCCCCGTGGCTTGAGAAGCAAAGCTGAGTTTTCCGGTTCAAATGCTCATCTTCGTGTGTGAATTTTTAAAAGTAAAAATACACTGCGGGGTGGGTGGGAAGTCTCACTATAGGATCCTGGTGGGAGCAGTGTGGTGTAATGGTTAGGAGCACGGGGTTTGTGGGTTCTGTATTGACCAACATCTAGCAACCTAGAGTTACCATCTCTAAACCTCAACTTTCTCATCCATACAATGAGGATGCTATGTTACAGTACTTTTCTTATGTAAAGATCAAATGGAAAACATTTAAAACACATAAAACAAAGCGATTTGCCAATAAATCATTTAGCTCTAAGATCATTCTTAACGACAGACAGAGCCTATGTATTATTTAACAAAACACTCCTGTAGTGCTGACAAAGCAGCAGCTGTCATTCACATATTACTCACTGAATCCTCATAACCAGTCTATGAGGTAAGTAGGATCATCAGCCCCATTCTACAGCGGGGGAAATGGAGGTCCAGGGAAATAACAGAGGCGACCGGGCTGGAGAATGAATGGTGAGTGGGGCTCACACTCCATCAGTTCAGGGTAGGGCAGCTGTGTTCAAGCACTCTCCCCTCCCACATGGCCTCTCACCACAGACGGCTGCTATCTCTACCCTGTTTTGTTTAGTTTCCACATGAACTTAAGCGACCTATTGGAAGCCGATCTATCCTACAGAAAAGTACAGCCCACTACAAACAAAATAGAAGCCACGTTGTCAAAATCATGAATTCTAACAACAAACAGAAACAGGCACTCTAAGGCTTTAAAGATAAAAATTCCCAAATAGCCCGATCTCTCAGTGACTCGTTTTATTCAACTTCCTTCTCTTATATTTTGAGCATTCTCTTTGATGAGGCATACCGTTTCCCATACACAAAAAAAGATAAAGTAACAAGGAAAGGAAATCTTGTCCCTGAAAAAAGCTCTGTTTTGTTCTTTCCTCTTCAACCTGCCCACATATTAATTGTGGGGTTTGATGGCTTAATAGGACCTCCCCACAGCCTAAGGACAGCCAAAGGACAAAGGAGCTGTCCATCAATGTGCCAGGACTGGTATTGCTACCAGGATACAGATTTAATTTCTCCAGTTTGACGACATGTGACTGATGATGACGTAGGTCACCAGGACAAGGGAGAATGCCTAGAGGGAAAACAAACAACAACAACAACAACAACAACAACAACAACAGCAACAAAAACAAAGCAAAACAGAAAACGTTTTAGCAAGAGATTTAAATAAAAATGAGCTTCTTTGTTGCTGGGTTTTTCTTTTCTAAGCATTCACAAGCCATTATTAAAGCATTTTTAAAAGTCCACCTAGTAAATGGAGATCACTTATTGCATTTCACTGTTACTGTTCTTAGTAGTGGCAATTTGTCCAAAGAAACAATTGGTGACATTTGGGACATGTTTTTAAATCACAGGAAACATGATGAAATATAATACTGCCTATTTGAAATGTAAAGAGGAATCGCTGAAAAGCACCATATTAAGAGAAGCAGAGAAAGGTCTCCAGAGTGGGAAAAGCAAAAGCCTTGATAAGAATTTATCTCCATACAAAGAGAGGAGAGCTGAAATAAGAGAAAGTGGAAACAAGTTACTCTGGTATAAAATTATAGCTTTGGAGAGAAAGTGAGACGGAGGAATTTTGTGGTAATATTATCAGGACAATGCCTTTTCCTTTCTTCTAAGTATTGTGTGGGAATAATGTACAACCCCATGACTGTAACTTAAAGTAATTTTGAGATTTCAAAGAGTTCACGGAGAGGGCAACCAAAAATCTGAAGAGCCTCAGGTCCTAAATTACTAAGGAAAATTAATGGGAAAATTGGTCAGCGGTCTCCTGGGACAGTTACCTTTAGCTTGGGCAGGTATGGGAAAGGACATAATAAATTCCAGGTATTACTAAGAGACCCACGAAGTAAAAATTCTTTCCCTCACTTTCTCTTGCTAAAAGTTTCCTAGTCTTTTCTTCCCTCACTAATATGAAGATACCAAATTTAAAATCCTATAAAAAACTATGCAGTGTGTGTGTATGTGCACACGCATGAGTGTGCACATACACACACACGTATGATGGAATATTACTCAGCAATAAAAAGAATGAAATCTTGCCATTTGTGACAACATGGATGGACCGAGAGGTTATTATGCTAAATGAAGCAAATCAGACAGAGAAAGACAAATACGACATGATTTCACTTATACATAGAATCTAAAGAAACAAAACTAAACAAACAAATAAAACAAAACCAAAATAGATTTATAGATACAAAAATCTGATGGTTGTCAGAGGAGAGGGGATGAGGGAATGGGTGAAAAATGTGAAGAAGAAGAAAAAGTACAAACTTATAAAGTAAAGAACTTATGGGTATGTAGTATACAGAACAGGGAACAGAGTCAATAATACCATAATAACTTTCTACGGTGACAGATGGTTACAAGACCTATCGTGATAATCACATTGTAAGGTATGTAAATGTTGAATTACTATGTTGTACACCTGAAACTCATATAATATGGTATGCCAACTATACTTTAATTAAAAAAAATTCTATGAAAAAGATTGTTCTACTGAGCTTTAGAGAAGGATGATGGACAAAGTAGGTCTGGAGGTTATCTCAAAATTTCTAATGATTTTCTGAAACAAACTGCCTTTTGTTTTGGGAAAACTGTTCATTTTCTCTCCTCATACTTTCCACTGCTCAGCACCTACATCACTCTCAATAAATTTAACAGCGACTGCCATGTCACTGAATCCAATGGGACATTTTCCCTTCTCATATTCCTTGAGCCTTCAATTATAATCCACAATGTAGACCATTAGAAGGACTCACTTCCCTTCTATTCCATGACACCATGCTCTCTTGATTTTCTTCCTTGTTATCTAGACACTCATTACTATCCTTCACTCTTCTTCTATCCAAATTTAAATTTCAGAGTTTCTCGAGGCTGATTCCTGAAGCTCCTTGCCTTCTTGCTATCGATTCCCTTCTTGGGGGCCCTGTTGATGTCCATGGCTTCAATTACTCTCTACATACTTATGACTCCCTAAACTTATATCTTTAGTCTAGCTGTCTTCCAGCATTCACTATCTCAAAAGGCACTCACATGAAGTATGTCTAAGGCCAATGTCATGGTCTGTGACCTCATCCTGGACCTCCTCCCATATTTCTGAGCTCAGCAAATAACACCTCTATCTAGTTATCTGCAGAGGCCGTAAATATGCTGCTTACTCATGTGCCATCAATTTTACTTTCTAAATATTACTAAGGTATTTTTCTTCTCCTTTGCCTCTACCATAATCCTAGTCTAAGCTTCTTCCACTTCTCTGACCTCTTAGCCTATGTCAAATTCTCCCTTTTGATATTATTTAGCCTTCGAGCTTTTCCTTCATAACATTTATCATGAGTACAAATATATTCAATAGAAGAATGCTCATTTATGACCATGAATGATCCAGAGTCTCTTACCAGACAACCTAGAAGATAAGAGACGTTACAGGACATCTATAATGCCTGCTGTGCTATTGTAATTTCATTGACGGTCCAATAAATGAATTCTCTGTGTCCATACACCTTTGCAACTCATCCTATCAAGAATTAGAGTTGATTTCCCCATCTCTTGAATCTGGACTGGTTTTGAGGTTTGCTTTAGCCAGTAGGATGGAGGAGAAAGTGATGGCGTGCCAGTTCTAAGTATAGACCTTAACCTCTTCATTCTTGCACTCATGCTCTCTTTGGACCTCTGCTTCTTCCATGTGATAGCTATAAGAGGATGAGAGACCTTGTGAAGCAGAGCTGAGCCATCCTAGCTGAAGTCTTCTTGGATCACAAAGCACCTAGCCAACCTATCATCTGAACACTGACTCATGAGCAAGCCCAGATAAACTCAATAGAACCTTCCAGCTAAACTATACTCATGAAAAACAATAAATGGTTGTTGTTTTAGGCCACTGAGTTTAGAGTTTGTTACACAGTGACAGCTAATAGATCCAGTTACCAGCTAAAGATTTCTCTATAATGTATACTTTATAAAAAGGTAATAGATTTAAACCTTCACATATTTAGCTATTAATAAATAATCCAGTGCCTTCTGCTTTCCCTTTGCCTCCTCTGTATAGGTAAGCACATATTTTTACAGAAAAGTGAAATCATCAACAAATCCAATCCTTTGACAGGATTACACGTGAAATCCACTCATTTTTATACAAAATTTTATCAACAAAAAGATATCTTTAGTCTTCATAACTACATAGCAGGATATTTATGTGGCCTGGGGTTCCACCTTTGTTAGTGGAAGTAAATGTATCAATTCCTCGTTATATATATCCATTGGCATTGAGTCTTAAGAAGCATTGAGTGGTGTTTGTAAATCTACTGCCTTATACCTCAGAGGTAAAATGTAAATTCTAGGTAGAATAAGAATCTAAGTATGAAAAATAAAGCATCAACATTTAGAAGACAATATTGGAGGATTTAATTAGAATATTTCATTAGGAGAGTACTTAAGAAAAATGCAAAATACATAAGTTATAAAGAAAAATTCATATATTTGACTATATTAAAAATTTTTAATTCCGTTCAGTAAAAGTCACAGAACAAACAGAAGAAAAGCAATGGACTGTTAAATTCACATATAGACACACACACATACACACACACACACACACACACACAATATAAATAGATAAGAATCGAAATACACAAAGATTCTTCTACATATCAATAAGAAAAAGCAAAATAACCCAATTGAAAAATAGAGAATACTGACAGGAGATTCATAATATAAGAAATCTAAATGGTTAAATAGGAGTAGATATTCAGTCTCACTAAT